>NW_017731726.1:844992-876194 GCF_001890085.2 Hipposideros armiger
ATGTTCATAAAATGGGTAAATAGCTTTTGCAGGATACCTTTTGCTGTATAAAATCAATAATTCATTGAAATGTAATATCTGGCTTTGCTGTCTACTTTGCTCCTTTTTGCTTAAATTTTCCCTTGAGAAAAGGATAGTAAAAATTAAATATATAAGGGATTTACATTCATTATGCAATTTCTAAGCATCAATACTTTATCTTAGAATAACTGACATTTAGACTGAACAGTTACCTTAACATCTGTCCATTGGTGATAGCTTGGGATTATTTTTGCCTTTTGTCAGTAGAACTGGTTTCTATAGATGCTAAAATGTGGCGTGGGAGGAAAATGAGGGTGGAGGGACTCACCTGAAAACCTCTCAGTGGCTCACATGAAAGCGTCATTCCCAGGTCTAGGCAGAGTACAATAATTTCTGGAGAGGAAAGAGAATTTGTGATTTCAATGCCATCCTAAAACCAATATGTATCATCCTTTGCTCTTCAAAATTTGATATGAGTTTTAACCTAGCTAATATGAGGAAATATCTACTGAAAGAATAACAAATATTGGTAGCATAACAATATTATTGTTGTTATTTTTTATTGATAATTTAATAAATGCCAGGCATTTATCAAGGTTACCAAAAATATATCCCCAGATTCTGGACAGAGAGAGGGTTAGAGGAGGTAGGAGTTCCATAGGAGAGAAGGAACATTTATAAGAGATAGTGAATTGAGGAATGGTCCACTATAATTCAAAGTCATAACACCTTGAAGAGAGACCAGTAAATCCAAGGACATGAAATTGGAGAAAATGCTGTAACTTCCTACCTGGTCCCAAAGAGAGAAAGTAGAGGAAGTGACCAACGGAGGCTGAAATTATCATTCCCATTTTGTAGATGAAAAGTCATGGAAGTCAAGTAACTTGCTCAAGGTTAAGTAAATAGCAGAGCAAGGATTTAATCTATTTACAATATACCAACTAACTCTAAGAATTAATTCTGCACATATTTGGCTAAGTTCTATTGCAAATTCTCAAGGTTATGGCAATAATAAATTGATGTGATTAATAGACATCCTACTGCCTCTCTCTCCTAAAAGTAACTGTATGTAAGAATTTATAATCTGACAAAACAGGTGTAATAACAAATGCCCAAGGAATCAGGATTACTGAAATCATCAATGCTGCACTAAAGAATTAGAGATGGGACTAACAATAAAATCAATGAATGGAGAAATGTAGTTAGAAAATGTTGATCTTCCACAAGGAAGTAAATGAAATGGTTATTTTATCTGGTTTCTAGAAGAATCGGAGGATAATCTACATGAATTCACTAAAACCTCCTGCAGGATTATTTAAATTGCATTTAGAGAAGAACAAAGCTGTATATGGCGTTCCAGTCTACTCATTCTTCAGGAAATTTTCCACTATTGTGTATGAGTGTATGGGTTTAGGTACGTGAGTGAGGAAGCAGCCTCAGCACCCCAAACCTGTACTGCAAGAAGGTGTTTATTTCATCTCCTTGCTTGAAACTAAGAGTTATGAAACAATAGTATGAAACCAGAGAATTATATCAACATACAGTTATTTTAACCAATATAGGGTTTTCTTTCTATGTGACTTCACCTTTTTTTTGCTAAAATCTTTGTTTGCTACCCAGATCTGTGAGGTATCTATCTAAAAACAATGGAACATTAAATCTATTACATGCAAAAATATGCCAAAGGACCATGAAGCCAGATGCCTGAGACAATAGCTTTATTGATCAGTAGAGTATTGAAGGGGAAAAAAGGGAGGTTGAAGACTAGAAACAAATGAAGTGTAACCCAGAGAACACTATAAAGTATCAATCTGAGATGCTTTATATAGCTTATATCAGAGAAGATTAATATCTTCATACTTTGCAATATGCTTTTGATTAATAGCATTGTTTTCTAAGGTTAAAAAATCCTATAAAACATATTTAACTGGTACTAGAGATGTTCCAAATTTTATGGGGCCTGAAGCTTATATAATTTGGATAGCCAACTTTAAGGGAAACACACACACACACACACATACACACACACACACACACACACAGATTTTGAAGTAGAAACACAGGTATAGGGACTTGGAGGGAACATATAATTGTGGGGCCTTTAAGCTTAAATACATTACCCTCTGACTCAGACACACCTACTTGTACAAATTTTGAGATTATGTTTTATTCTAAAAGGAATCTTTAAAAATTTTTAATAAAGAATTTAGTAATAAAAGTCTTAAAAGCAACCAGGTTCTCTAGGTAAATGGTACTCTTCCTTAGTTCTGCCTGCAATCCTTGTTGCCTGAGAATACCTAACACTCAGGTTTAATAAACTGGCGTAATCGCTGCCCTGCTGTCATGAGCAGAATCTCCACAATTTGTCACCTGTGCATGATGTCACCAAGTGAATGATGACTTGATATTCCTGGTTTGTCATAGGATGAAATACCATGTAGCAAAACAAAACTATGTTGGTACTGATATCTTAGATAATGATTTATTAATCATTTCAAAATGGCCTACACAGTATAATTTCCAAACATAAAAATGTATCTATATAATTTGAAATGACAGTTGAGCTTTACTAAATTCATCATGTCTTTTGTATTTTTATTTTGAGTTCTAACTTTATTATATTTTTTAGGTTTTCTAGGTTTTCTCCAATAAGCAGGTATTTATTATTTATTTTATAGTAATACTAATATTTTATTTATTTATTTATTTATTTTAAGGTTTATTGGGGTGACAATGGTTAGTAATATTACATAGGTTTCAGGTGTACAATTCTGTAATACATCATCTATATATCACATTGTGTGTTCACCACCCAGAGTCAGTTCTCCTTCCATCACCATATATTTGATCCCTTTTACCCTCATCTACCATCCTCCCTCCCCGCTTACCCTCTGGTAACCACTAAACTATTGTCTGTGTCTATGAGTTTTTGTTTCCTCATTTGTTTGTCTTGTTCCTTTGTTTTCAGTTTTATATACCACATATCAGTGAAGTCATATGGTTCTCAACTTTTGCTGTCTGACTTATTTTGCTTAGCATAATAATCTCAAGATTCATCCACGTTGTCACAATTGGCACTATTTCATCTTTTCTTACATCAGAATAGAAGATGTGGTATATATACACAATATATTACTTATTTTATACATAAAATATTTTTAAACACTGATACAACAATAAAATTTGAGATACATGTCAATCTATTAACTCAAAATAAATGAAGAATGATTTTCTGCTGAAATAGTATAAGTAGAATGTCTGTTGAATCAACAGTGCAATACACCCTCAAAGAAAATCTGCAATATTATGTCTTCTGCACAAGTGAAATCTTAAACATATGTGAAAACATTCACAATTTTCTTAGTGTGAAAAAAAACTACAATTGCCCTATTTTTATTGCTTCTTCTATGCAATAAAAATAAAACATTTCCATAACTGACTGACACACATAAATTCACTGTGTGTTAGAAAACAGAGATTAAATCAGAATCCGTTCTGCTTTCAACTTATATACTTGCAGCCAGTTGTCATGCTCCCATGGGAAGGATTTTTTTTATGCCACATAACCTCAATTTAGTACTCAGCGAACTGGAACACATGAGTTTGCAACTTATATGGTGGTTTAATTTGTAGAATAGTAAACCCATAGCTGTTTTTGATATCCAATATATTCTAATGAATGAATAATTATCAAGCAGACATTAGAGGAAGTTAATAAACACTGAATATGCATATCATAGTTATATTGGTTCATCTAACACCCTAACAAGTTATTAATAGCATTAGAAAAAAAAATAAGTGAAAATTATTAAAGTGAGAAAATTACTAAGGTCCATTTAAAAAAATAATAATAATAAAAAGAGAAAGAAGTAATCTGAAAATTATGGCATTTATTAAATAGTAAAAGTTGAAATACAAAACAGTAGCATTTTAGAATATACTTTATTAAGGAAAAATAGTAAATCCCTAGTCAAGATATTCTCTCTTTCTCTCACTGTTATTTATTAAATTTATAAAAGCATGAATGCATCTCATAGGCTATTGAGAAAATTTTAAAAAAAGACATATTATGCATAAAATTTGTTAATATCACTCCAACCTTTTTCAAGACATAAAATATAATAAATAACCAAAAGCTAAATGTAAAGAAATGTAATGTAGATGACAAACAAAGTGTTAATTTCTATAATATGAGAGTGCTCATTAGTAATTACAAGTTAAATTAAAAAATAGATAGAAAATTGGATAGGAACCTAAGTCTGCAAGGTCCACTATGGTAATCAGTGGACATGTGTAGCTATTTAAACTTAAATTATTTAAACTTCAACAAAATTAAAAATTCAGTTTCTCAGTCATGTTTCTAAATACATTTCAAGAGAATATTTTTGAAAATCTCTTAATTTTTTATTATCTCTGAAAATTCTGTTGAAGGGTGCTATCTTAAGTTGTCAGTTTTCAAAAAAACAAAAACAAATGGCTAACTAGCAAACAACATGCCCAAATTCATTAGTAGTGTGGGCAACAGTGATGAAAGGAGGAAAAGGTATGGTTTTACATTCAGCACACTGGCAAATTTGCAAAGAACGAGAGTATTCACTATACCTGGGATTAGTTTATTCTATTACCACAGAACTGTAAATCGGTGTATCATTGTAACAGAAAAATAACAATATTTATTTAATAACATATTTTATAATATGTATATTCATGTATGTGTTATGCATAAATCTCTTGACAGCAGTATCACTCCTGGCAATCTTTCCCATAGAAATAAAAGTCCAGGTAAAAAGTGACATGTATGAGAGTGTTTATGAAAGTCTTGCTTGTAATGCCTCCCTGCCAAAACAAAAGAAAGGAAATAAAAGAACCAACCAAACAAACAAAAAAGCCCTAAAAACAAAGCTTGTCCATCAATAGATAAACAGGTAAATATATTACATTGCACTCCCATTTTGGAATACTCCTGCTGCCATTGAAAATCATAAGTTAAACCACTACAAGTTGACTTGCAGTGATGGCAACACAAAGGTATGAATGAAAAATGAAACAATTAGAAAAATGTGCATGAGATAAACCCAATGTTTGCAAGGTAAACATGACAAATGGATACATTTATGCACGTATATCCACAAATATATGCATAGTCATACATGCTTATCTGAGCATGGAAAAATATGAAAACTACATAGCTTTGCTAACATGCTATGGAGGTGAGGCTAGAGAATCTGAGAAAGGAAAAGGGACAGTTAAGCATAAAAGCACTGAAACAGGTATAGGATATGATTATTCATACAATCACAAACCATTATATATGCCTATATAGTATAAAGACATTAAAATAATTTAAAAGAAAATGTATGCTTTCTAAATCCAGGAAAAAATTTAATGCATATTTCCTCCTTTTCAAAACACCAAATAATATTTTTCTTGCAGCATAGTGCTTAATTGCTTTATTTAGGTGTCATAAAGATGTTTGCATAAGGATGTACCTAATGCATCCCAGGAAAAGCGGCCATGATTAGAAGGAGTAAGACACTAGAGCAGGGCCATCCACTAGAGCCACATGTGCAATTTAAAATTTTCTGATTGTCACCTTATAAAGTCAAAGGGAACAGCTGAAATTAATTTTAATGATATGTTTTATTTAACTCCAATATCCCAAGCTTATCATGTTAATGTAAACATTATTGAAATATTCTTCATTACTTTTTTCATATTAAGACTTTGAAATCCCGTGTGTATTTCACACTTTTGACACTTCTCAATTTGCTTGGCCTCATTCTAGTGCTCAATTGCTACTATTGGACAAATCAGAACTAGGCAATTAGAAAAAAGAAGGGGACAGATTTTTAAAAAGTGTAGTAGTAAAAAATTTGCTCATAAAATAGAGTAATTGAGAGCAATCTAATCTTTTCTGTTCATTAGCATACCACATATGTCATTTATAGAATCTCCAGAATAAAAACTGTTGCCCAAATGGTTTCTTCACAAAGGGTTTCTTCCCCCCAACCCCTTAGTGTTATTGAGATGTAAGTGACATACAGCTCTGTGGAAGTTTAAAGTGTAGAACATAGCGATTTGATTTACATATATTGTGAAACAATCACCAAAATAAGCCTAGTTAACATATATCATCTTATATAGATACAAAAAAATGTTTTTTTTCCTTGAGATGAGAACACTTGGGAACCAGTCTTCAACTTTCAAACATATCATGCATACAGTCATCATGTTGTAAAACTGTTTCTTTTATAAGAATTCATGAGGACGATTTTTTCTTAAACGCTGCAAAAGTTGCACTTCTCTCACACAAATGATAATTTTAGAAGTAGGAGTGCAATGGGAAAATGTGTGTGTGTGTGTGTTCTTGTAAACTGTGAACTTTTTCTTTTAACTAAGCAATTCATGACAATCATCTGGAGAACTTCTTTCCCTTTTTAAAATGTAGAATCTTGTGCCAAACCAAATTCGTGATTTTGAATTCCCAATTGGAAGTTGAGTGCCCATATTCTAATTTTTAAAAAATGCTCACCTCATGATTCTGAAGTAATAAAGACTGTTTTTGGTTTTTTAAGTTTATTGGGGTGACAATTGTTAGTAAAGTTACACAGGTTTCAGGTTTAGAATTCTATAATGCATCATCTATGTATCACATTGTGTGTTCACCACCCAGAGTCAGTTCTCCTTCCATCACCATATATTTTGATAAACCCTGTTTTGAAGAGGTCTTACTTCCAGTTTTAGCCTGTAGGCATCTTAGCATCCAAGTTGTACAGACATTTCTCCTGGGTTTTAGTGCTTATCCCACTTTGGATTTATTAATTTTTCATCCCACTATTATTTTCCCTTCACCTTGAGTATGAATTTTACTAACCTAATACTTACCCACAGCAAATTTTCAATACAAGTTATTTAACAGAAAAAAATTGAGATGTATGAATGTGTCTTTGTGAAATGTCTTTACTAATGCATGATTGAGGCCTAGTAGCCCCAGGAAGCTTGCCTTCGGAGAAAATTAGTCATGTTATAGAAGGAATACAAATAAAAAGTTTCTGCTGTGAAAAATAGAATTTTGCAGCAAAACAATTCACTGTGCAAAAACCCATTTGAGTGTGGCTAAAAACTGACATTCTTCTTTTCTTTTTCATAAGCTTTATGTATCAACAATCAAGCCTCGTGCTACATGCCCTTAGAGTTTTCCCTCAATATAGCAAGGATCCGTTCTTCTGCCTGTGACAGTACAGAATTAGGGCCATGACGTGGATGGAATGAAAGAAAAACTGAGGAGTCTTAGAAAGGAATCAGAGAGGGAGGAGCTGGAGGCAGCCCAGTATCCTGCTGTCCAGAGGGGGCAGGGATACCTTCAACAATTGAGGGCAATACTGAGATCCTCTTTTCAGGGCTCTGGACAGCAGGTTCCTCCAAGGCCACCATACACCAACCTGGGGAACAACGTATCCACGGAACATGAGGACCTGCAACCTGGGCAAGCAGCAGGAGATTTGGGGTATGTCTTTCTGTACTGGCCTCGGTTCCATGTGATATGTCTTGGGGACAAGCCTAAGGGACTACTTAAGAGTAAATACCAAGATATGAAATAAAGTAAAATGATAAGAAATGAAGTGTGATAGTTTCTATAGAATATTGTTACTAGTGAAAATATACCCAGGAAATAATGCAATATGGAACCACTCACTGGGCTTTATTAAAATACACTTCACTCTGTCCCTTAGCAGCTCAACTTATGACTGCAAAGACTCCCCAAGTACCTAGTTATTTAGAATAGAGCATCCTCCATACATCATTCAGAATATCATTTGGAAACTTGCTACTTCTCCTCCTCTTCTACTTATTTTAAGGATACTTGTTGTTCAAGGAGAAAAAAATCATTTTTACTCTTTTTTCTAAGTTGCAAAAATGGCATTTCCATTAAAAACCTGTATCTAATTGGTAGCGACATCATTATCGTGTATTCTTTCAGTATGAAACCAAAAGATTAAAAAATAAAGAAGCAAAGTCTAGTTCTATTTTTCAGGAATTCATCTTAGATAATTACATATCATCTCATTTTCTTATACATTTTATACTCAATGACTTTTCTAATTTGTATATAAAAGTTCAATTTAGTTAGTGTTTTTTGCTGTTCATAATGTTGTTTATCAACAAAACATTTACTAAGTAGTCTGCCACGTACTCCGTTAGTAGATGAATAGCCTGAAGGTGATTCATGCTATATTAAATTCAAAAGGAATTCAACTTCACATATTCCCAAATTTGGACTTGTAGGATTTGAAAGGTATTACTTTACTTGTAACCAATTATTATGGAAAATTTCAAATTTATTTTATAAGGAAGAAAGAATAGCATGAGGAAACCCCATGTACTCATCATTGAAGGAGGAAAAAATTTTCCTCTACATTTCTAGGTTCTTTTGGCTGGTCAAATAATTATTAATATGAGATGAACAAACATGAGAAAATAACCACATTTAATTACATATATCAATATAGGACCCCCCCCCAAACATGACAGGTTCAAAAAGAGAAATGTAAAATGATCTATATACTCATATGACACCCTGAGCTAAGGACTGAGTTGAGAAGCCCTGAGTCTTCACACAGGAAGAAGGTGGTTTTCAAGACAAAAAGAAGAGTAGATGTTCAGTAATTAGAAGATTGCCCTTCCCTATAGATGGGCCATAAAAAGTTCTTTCTGGTGATAACACTTACTATGCTCAAGGCCCCAAATTTAAGTTCTTTAAAGGAGAGATAAAAGTTTCTCTTGATCCTCAAAGGTCTCTATTGTCTTCAGCTCAAAATAATGACCAAAGTAACACATCTTGGGAATGCCTGTTCTGAACCCCTTCATCATAATCTACTATCAGTTCATGGCCGCTCTGCTTTCATTTCCCATTCCACCATTTCTCCTACTCCAAACAACTTGGAATCACATTCCAGACTTCATATTATTTCATTCAATAAAATGTTTTGATCTTGGTGGGGGGCAATAAAAGCAGAAGATTTAGCATCCACAGTCACAGTTTAACTCTGATGATTTGAAGAGAAAGATTCAAAATAATTTCTTTTGTCATCATGGTGGACTACATTCCAGAAAATTCATATTGCATCATACCATACATATACAACATTCTTCAAATGACAGAATTATAGAAATTTTAAAAAGGTTAGTGGTTGTCATGGCTTAATGAGGGGATGGGGGCATGCGCCAATGGAGTGTGATTATAAAAGAACACCGTGAAGAAACCACGTGTTGATGGAAATGTTCTGGATCTTGGCTGCATCAGTGACAATACATTGGTTGTGATGTAGTAGGTTTTGCAAGATGTTACCATTGGCTAAAATTTAGTAAAGGCTACATGGGATCTTTCTGTATTATTTATTACAAGTAAATGTAAATTTACAATGAGTTCAGATTAAAACTTAATTAAGGAAACAAAACATTATCGACACCTGAGAAAATAAAGATGCTTATGGAAATGCACAAAGTTTAATATTTCTGATATTAAGAATTACCACAATCATTAAGGAAAAAGTAAACAACCAAGTAGAAAAATGTGAAAAGCTGTAAATAGCAATTTGGCAAGCCTTAAAAGTAAAATAACATGAAAAACATTTTAATAATCAATTTCAATAATATAAAATATAATAAAGAGGTGATGCATGTTATCACATACACCAAATTAGTAAATTTCAGACATTTTTCCAACAGGCTTAAATGATGGCTAGCATTTTTTAGCAATCAAATATTTTTAAGTAAGGTATGTACATCATTTTTTTTAGATGCAATGATATTGCACACTTAATAGACTATAGTCTAGTGCAAGGGTGGCCAACTTTTGAGACGGAACTGCTGCCCCAAGTCAGCAAACTGTGGCTCGCGAGCCTCTGAAGTAAAATTGAAAATGAAAATAAAACAAAACTACCACAGTTTTATTTATAATATTTTTAAAGGATATTATTCACATAATGGTGATTATATAAAAATATATTTATGGCTCTCGAATAATTTTTAAATTGTTGTGAGGGGCAGGATTGACTCTTCCAGGGGTCGGCAAACTTTTGAGATGGAACGTACCCAAAGGGCCACATGTGGCTTGAGAGCCGCAGTTTGCTGACCCCTGGAATAGTGTAACCATAACTTTTATATGCACTGGGAAACCAAAAAAATTTGTGTGACTCCCTTTATTATGATATTTGCTTTATTGCAGTAGTTTGGAACCTGCCGGGAGCCGTCTGTGCCTCAGTATCTGACATGGCCAAACACACTGCAATTGTGACAAATTCTGAAGCTCTGACTGAGAAACAGATATGGCTTTATATCTTAAAGAATTTAAATTCCCCTTTGGATGCCCCCCAGTAGGACGAAGATCTTACACCCCTTCTAATAGATATATCACAATAATTATATTTTATACACTAAAGGTAATTTTAGTCACACTACTAGTCTTTTAGTAAAGGTCAAAGTACACACCCTGTAAATCTTAAGATCCTGCTTAGACAATAGTTTTTAGAATAAATGTTGGGTGGTCATGGTAACCATCCTTTAGGCGATTATGTAGATGCTCAGGCCTTGGTCGCAGTCATTGTAGGTGGAGGGATTTGGGCGTAGGTGGGATAAGTTAGTCTTTAGCATAGAAAAGGTATAGCTGTACCCTGGAGCATAAAAATTATGAGGAAGTAAAACCCTGATACTAATGGAACAATGGTTAAACTGCCTGGTATAAAAACGGGCATGCTGTAAGATAAAGTGAGACACTTCTTGAAAAAGCGCTCCCTGTCTCCGCGCGTTTTTTCCTTTTTCCTCTTTCCTCGCCGACTCCACCTCCACCTGAGGAAACCCCTGGACCTGTGGGAGCTGCAGGAACCTAATCCACAACATCTCCAAGGTAAGCCTGGATACCTTCAGACAATGGAATACAGTATAACCATGAAAATAGGTACAGCACTTTCCTCACTTAAAAAAAATACACATTAGGGATTAAAGAAATGATTAAAACAAAACACATTATTGGTTATAGCTGCGTGAAGGAAAGGGTGCAATTTCAGAGAAGAATTCAGGAGGCTTCAAAAGTACTGCTAATTTTTGATTTCTTAAACTTAGTCATAGGCACAAATATATTATTTAATATTTTTTACTGTACACATTTGTGTTATATGCATGTCATATGTATGCCATCTATATTTGTAACATTTCACAACTGCATATATCTTTAAAAGTATGACATTTTAAAAATTTAAAAAATAGGATTACAAGTTTTGCATTATTACAAACCTGAGTTTGAATCTCAACTCTGCCACATTCTAGGTGTGTGATCTTGGGCACTTGTTAACCATGTGACCCATCTATTTCCCAAATTTCTAAAATGTGAAAAATAATTCAAAGGGAAACAGTCAACTAAAACATTTTTTTTTGGCTTAATACTCCTATTTTCTTAACATTTTTTTTTAACATGAAAAAAGTCAGGCTTGGCAGCACACGGATAAAAAGTCCTGCAGGGTTCACATCCTCACTGGTGCAGTGGATTCTATGAACATTACAGAACAGCTGAATCGGGGGTGGGTTCTACATGTCAAATATTGGCTCTACTTCCAAAGTCGTTCTCCCTAAGACTTTGCAATCAACTATTGTCCCCTTTGCTGTAATTTAAGCTTTCTTGTTTTTGTCAAGATTTCATTTAGATAAAAATGTATTCTTGTTTTAAAATTTAGTGTAAGGGGGAAGAGGGGTGGTAGATGAAAGTAAACGGGGTCAAATATATGGAGATGGAAGGAGAACTGACTCTGGGTGGTAAACACACAATGTGATATATTGATGATGTATTACAGAATTGTACACCTGAAATCTGTATAATTTTACTATCCATTGTCACCCCATAAACTTTAATTTAAAAAAATTAGTGTTCTGAGGAGCAATTTGCTTTACATTGGCCCCTAAATTAAGACCTTAGAAGAAGTCTAAGTCTAGACTGAAAGCCTTAATATTTTCACCACGCCATCTACAGCAATCTGTTCTTTAAATGCTTGAAATAAAATTAAAAATTTAGATGTACAGCCCTTGCCAAAGTAAAACTTCAAAAATTAGGTTCTGTTCATTTACAGAATTTAGAGATAACATTTCTTCACAGATTAGCATATAAGTGGGACAAACACTTAAGTCTGTGTGATTTGCAGATATTAAATTGTTATCCTTTTATCATAAAATGGATTGTATTCATAATTTCTATGACTTTTCACTTTTTTCTTCTCTTCTTCTAAAGTACCTCACACCAGATATTTCACATTGAGGCCACAACTCTTGCATTTCTCAACCCATACAAAATGCACAACTGACCATGCAGCTAGAACTTCTGCCTACTGGGAAGGTTTGTCTTCACCACTTCCTTTCTGGCATATTCCTGAAAAGGCCGTAACCATGCCGCAATCCACTTCCCTTTGGGTTCTCATGATTCTGCAGAGGCCCTCATTTTTATTCCTCAGCCAATAGTTCTTATGGAATTCCCATGAGGGCACTGGTCTGCATTCAAGCCACCAGTTCATGCGAACATATTTGGACCTTCCCAACCTGGTCACACCTGATCTCTTAAATAGCATTTCTACATAGTTATGGATGGCTATTGGGAACACCCAGCCTTATGGTACTGGGATCAGATATCATCAGTTCTGGATGGGCAATGATTTGCATCCAATGTCTACTAGAGAAGACATCCTCTACTAGATCTCAGGAGTAAGCCAGACAGTTCCTTTAAAGTAGCATAAGGTGTACACGGGATAGGAGATAACTTTTCTCCACACATTTAGGCGTCTGTGCTGGTATGATCTGTTGTAGCTTGCTGGAGATGTGTTCATTTGCCATAAATACTTCAGTTACCATTGGCTATTTTGGGTTTTAAGGCCCAAATAGCAGAGAAGCTTTACCAGCCTGGGCCTGATGAACAGCTTCTGTTGTTTTACTTCTTATTTAAAATAGCATCATAATGGGACACATAGCCCATAGATCAAACCAGCACCCTAAATGTGCTAAATGTTGACTACAAAGATGAAAAAGACCCACAGATGTAATGTGCCATGTTTTAGTAATAGGAGGTGCAATGTGCAGCCGCTTATCTTCTCCTTTGCTTTGCATAGATAAATAATCCCCAGATCCCTGGACATTCCATGAGTTGGTGGGCTTTTGAGTTTTCACAGGCTTTATTCCACACACTCTGGCACACTCAAACACATCATGTGTGCTATGATGGCGTTTTAGCTTCTGCTACTCCCTGCTCATTGGGTTCAGTTAGCATTACATAATCAATGAAGCAGAGCAGTGAGATGTTCTGTAGTGAAAATTGTGACAGATTAAGATAAGGCTGCATTAGTGGGTCCTTGCAAAGTAGTAGAAAGAAAGAGTATTTTTCACATCACAGGCAGGGCTAAAGGATCTATGTTAATTTGTTATATTGATTTGAGAATGAGAAATAAAATAAAGCAAAGGAGATCAGAATACAAGAAAGCATAAAGACAAAATTTAGTAAATTAGAAAGTAGAGATTGAGCAGAGTAATACATTAATCTAAATGCTGGGCTTTTGAAAATATTAATACATACAAGAAACTTATTGCTGAGAAAAAAATTAAACTCAAATTTTGAAAAAGAATAAAGGTAAAAAGGATGGCAAAAAAGAATAATTGAGAAGAACTATAATAGAATCACTTTCTTAATCTGTAACCAATATATGTTTTAATGTGTGATATAAAAACTTTATTGGAAAAATGTAATTTTCTACATTGATCCCAGAATGGTAGGAAATATAAAAAACACAATTTCTATAAAATAAGTAGGAGACAATTTCAATGTTTCACCTAAATACAAAGCATCAGATTGAAAAGGTAGCGACCAAACGAATGTTAAATAGTACACATTTAGCCCTTTCCTGATGTGTTTAGTGTTCCTAATTGAATTTGACACTGTTGCTTTTGTTACTAATATAACAAAAATGTATCAGTCAACTTCTATTTTATCATTACACATTTTTACCAAGAATAGGTTTTGAATCTTAAAATGAAATTCCAGTATTAATGGAATCTTTTATTTTTCACTTTAGATAAATGAATATGATGAATTATTGGATTGTTGGGAAAGTCATGATGCATTTTTGCATTGAAAAACATAGAAAAATACATCATGACTTTCCTGATGGCCCAATATATTAATATATATATATATATATATATATTTTTTTTTTAATTAAAAAAAACCCTTGCATTCTTGGATTCACTCCAATTTAGTCATTTTATTATTCTTTTAAGGTGTTGCTGGGTTCTACATGCTAACATTTAGGAATGTTCTTTACTCTGTATAAAGGAACTGGTCTGAAAATATCTTTTTGTAGCCATCTTTTTCATTTTCATTTTATTACTATTTTTTTCTCCAATAAGTCTGCAGCTTTTGGTGTCTTACATAATCTGGAATAGTGCTGCCTACCTCTCTTAAACCACGCTTCATTAAAATCCTGGGTTGCATTAGGTTCACTCTCATCTTATTCATAAGAAAGGTTGATGTTGTTTCTCAAAATCCCATTGTTATTCATAGAATTTGACCTAAAACATTCAGTAAAAATAGTACACTCAGGATTGGCTACAATTGTGAGACCCAGTGCAAAATACAAATGCAGGGCCTCTGGTTCAAACGCTATTAAAACTTTTAAGATGACCACAGAAGGACATTATACTAGGCACGGGGCTCTTCTGAGTTCAGGGCCCTGTGCTATTGCCTGGGTAGCACATCTGTGAAGCCAGCCCTGGGGACCCCACATATCTCTTTCACAAAACCACAGGATGTAGAGCCAGAGGCACTTGGAAATTCTTATCTTGATTTCATAGAAACTTGAAATAAGAAAGTGACCTTAGGTCATGCTTTCAAAAAGTATTGCTTTGTTACATTAGGTGGGAGTGGGAGGTAGGGTTAGGGGGTGGTGGCCAGCAGCCCTAAGCCTTCTACCCCCACACCTAATTTACTTACTGGGTGTGTCCTCAGCTTGCAACAGATCGCTGATCGAACCTCTTGTACATGGAGGTTATTGAATAGCCACTCTGTTCTTGATTCTGACTTAATTTAGATTATGCTTATATTCTCTTCACTTGTGTTGTTTATACTGTTGATCATTAAATTATTTTCATATCTTATGGACCTCAGTTTCCATCCTAGTGATTTCTTAAAAAATGATCACATAGCTGTTCTTAAGTAGCATAACAGCACCCATTCTGTCTGTCCTATGAATTGTTGTCAGGCATATCAACAGTTAAAGTCGGTAAATGTAAAAAGGCCACGTGAGGGTTTTAAGGGCAAGCTTAATAGCAGCTCTTAACTCATGAGCTACAGAATGGAAGCCATTTCAAAATGGCAAAATTAGGTTGTTTGTTTCAGCAAAAATGGCTGGTCCTGATAGGCATTTTACAAGGAATACCATGCTTTATTACCAGTAAGCAATTATTATTATTATTATTATTATTATTATTATTATTATTATTAATTAACTAAGTTCTGCTTTCTGTTTATTATGCAGAACCATGGCATAAATGTCCACTGTTCAGTCTCTGAGGACTGAAAGTCAAGATTTATGCCACTGAAGAACATTTACTTTAAACCCCTTCATTTAACAATTCTAAGCCTTCTGGATTGAATGAAACCCTCATTTTTAGTTTAAGTGGTGCTAGGATATTTTGTCCTTGATGAGTTATTGTCATTTGAGTTGTAGAAAAAGATGGAGAATTTGTGGTATAAACCCACTAAATCCTCTCTCCAAATTCAAAATGAAGAACCAATGTTCTAAAGTAGTACATAGGTCTTCTTTCATTCTTCAATAGAAAGCATCTATGATATTTAAATTTTTTGCATCAGTTTAGTTTTTGAGTTAACTTTTGAAGTTACATTGTCTAAACTTTTTTGAATATATAAGAACCACAAAATACTGTGATAAAATTATCTGTATCTATTATGGTTATATTAATTTAACTTGGACTAAACGACAGAAATGAATATATATATTTTTCAAAATGGAGGAAACGTTGTCAGCTTTGGTTTGTATGAAATTAGTATGAGCACACACATTTCATCTGTAGATTACTGGACTGGTGGAAACTGAGAGACTAAAACAACCTTCACTTTTTACAGTTAGGGAAACTGAAGCCCCCAAAGTAAAGTTACTTCCTTAAGATCATGCAATTAGTACCTGGCAAAGCATTATGATTTGTGACTTTAAATTAGTGCTGTCACATAGGGCTGCCTTGACAAAATGCAAAAAAAAAAAAAAAAAAATTTCAACCTGACAACTTTTTGTGTGTATTGGGAGTTAACATTAATGTGTTTAATCATCTGATTGCTTTAACCATAATATAGATAGTCTTAATCATCATTCATGCTGCATGAATCCATTTGGATATGAATTTGTGATTTTTTTCTCTGACTTTTTCCTCCCCTCCTCCATATATGTAGCAGCCAGGACATTTTGCTCCCCCTTGTCTTAGGTTTATCACAAAAGTAATATATGCTTATAAACAATGAGAAATCCAAAAATGAAATAAACAATAGTTACATTCACAATATCATTAAAAAAAGAATGATTATGAATACGTTTAATAAAATAAGTAAAGACCTAAAAACTAAAAATTACATAACTTTTTGAGAGAAATTAAAGAAAATATAAACAAATGGAGATACATTCCATGTTCATGGATTGAAAGACTCAATATTATTAAGAAGGCAATTCTCCCCAAATTGATCTGTACTTTCAATTTAATCACTATCAAAATTACAGTACCTTTTTTGTTGAAGATTAACAAGCTAATTCAAATATTTACATGAATATGCAGATCACACAGACTAGCCAAAACAATTTGAAAAGAGATAAAGTTGGAGAACTTTCACTTAACAACCTGAGAACTTAATATAAAGCTGCAATTATCAAGATAGTAAAGATAGACATATGGACAAATGAAACAGAATGAAGAATCCAGAAAGAAATACTTATACTTTATAGTCAATTTATTTTTGACAAATGTGCCAAGAATATTCGCTGGGGAAAGGACAGTCTGTTTAACAAATGGGACAATTGGATCTCCATATGCAAAATGATGAGCTTAGACCTACACTTCCTATCACCCACTAGGTTACCTCTAAATGAATCATAGGCCTAAATGAAATAATTAAAACAGTGAAGCCTCCTAAAGAAAACATGTGAGAAAATTGTTGGCAACTTGGGTTACATAAATATTTCTTAGTTATGACACTAAAAACAGTCTATAAAAGAAAAAAATAATAACCACTTTGACCTCACCAATATTCAAGACTTTCATTTTAAAAATCACATTTAATACATAATATATTATTACTATATATTTAATACACCTAAAATTATGATAACTAATTTTCAATTAATTTATGTCCTCTTTTTCTTTGAACTCATGGAATTATGAATTTATTTTAGATATGCGTTTTGCCTAGGAAGAATCTGATAGTATATATATATATTCAATAGTATGTAAATTAAAAACTGTATTTAAAATTTATTTTCTCACTTTCAAGTTCAACTATGAATAAAGAGAAAGAGTTCATCCATCATAGGGTAAAAAAGCAAAGAGCTCATTGGTAAATGAGAATACTAAATCCAATAGCAATGAAGTAAACACAGAACACAGTGAACCAAACCATGAAAACAGTTCTGGCTTCATGGGTACAGGACTTACTCAGTCACACAGGCCCATGCTCAAAAGGGCCCACACTTAGTTTAATGTTCTGCTGTTGCCATTTTGATAGTACCAATAATCATTCTAGCAAAAAGCCCCATCTTTTTATTTTGGGGTGGGCCCAGAAAATTAGGTAGCCAGTACTGCATGAAGAAAATCGTATCCGAAGAAAGGTGGCTCTTTACCATATTAGTTCTAATTTAATTGTTCTTATATGTTGAAATGTGTCCTCTCTGTATGATTAGGGTTAGATAAATAGAGATAAAAATGTGCACCTGTCTGTGGTTGTACTCTAACAGCTGAAGGAATTAGTGCAACCTTCTAACTCAAAGCCATTGTTTTGTTCAATCGACTTAATTCTTTGCAGATATTATAATAAATTAACCAGTTTTTTATTAGAATATTAGAAGAGGTCCGACTGTGGTATCCATCCAGCACTACCTCTGTTTTGCCAGGGAGCTCATGGGAGTGACGTCCAGCAGTATCTTTGCTGAGTGGGAAAGGAAGAACAGCTGTCCAGAGGTCTCATTGCTGGAGGCTACTTCACTCACAGTTGACACTTTGTGATACAGAAGAGGAAGGAGGAAGAGGTGCCAGACAGGATAAATAGTACTTATTTTGAAACTAAACCCCATAAATTATGCTATATTAAATGCACTTGTGAAAGCAAACTAGTGTCATCTGCTAATGATGGTTTAGCTGCTGTAGAATTACATAAAGCCTATCAAAAGCTTTTGTAAATAAATAAAACATTCTGAAGGGTTTATATTTTCTAGGAAGTGAAAGTTTATTTTCTCTCAGCTTCATATGAAACAATGCTCTTTTTCTCATCCATGAAACGCTTACCTACTCCATCCCTTTCACGCCTTCTGAGGAAATCTAGTTATAGACCTCCACATTCCATTTTATTAACACACACACACACACACACACACACACACACACACACACACACACACACACCCCACCCCACTCCACCCATGATTAACTAGTAGAGGCTGCCTCAGTGCTGAGATGAGAACTCAAGGATGCACCCTTGTCAGCAGGAGAGTGAATTGGAATTGCTTAGCAATGTCTCTCTATGGGGGGATGCTGAAATGGTGGGTTTGGGGACACAGGGAAGGGAGGTTAAGGGAAGGTGTGTGTCTTGTATTTACTAATCTTAAAGAAGAATCTGGTCTACTGCTACCAGCCAATCAAGTGCCCTAATGTTTGTAATTCCTTTTCATTTTTGCAGAAGCTTGCATTTGAGAAACATTGATTTAATCAATATGTTGCTATTTGATATTCACTTACAGCTTGTTTGATATTACAAACAGTGAAAGCAGAAAATGAACGGAACCTAGACTGAAACCTTGAGTAGTGCAGAGAGTGTGACTGAAGCATAAAGTCAACTGAATGAATATTGAAGACCATATTTTTCTTTTTCATGTTTTTTCCCTTCCTCTGGAATGCCCTTGTTCATGGAATAATTGTAGTTATCCTTTACTTTTTTAGTCTTTCTTTTTCTAATTTTTATTATATTTATTGGGGTGACATTGGTTAGTAAAATTATATAGGCTTCAAGTGTACATTTCTATAATACATCATCTGTATGTCACCTTGTGTGCCCACCACTCAGAGTCAACTCTTCCCATACCATATATTTGACCCCCTTTACCCTCTTCTACCACCCCGCTCCCCATTTACCATGGTAGCCACTAAACTGTTGTCTGTGTCTGAGTTTTTGCTTGCTTGTTTGTTTGTTTTGTTCATTTGTTGCTTTCAGTTTATATCCCACATATGAGTCAAGTCATATGGTTCTCAACTTTTTCTGTCTGATTTATTTCGCTTAGCATGATGATCTCAAGATACATCCATATTCTATGTTCATTGCAGCATTATTCACAGTGGCCAAAACATGGTAACCTGATAGATAATTGGATAAAGATGTGGTACATATATACAATGAAGTATTAGTTGGCCGTAAGAGAAGATGAAATTGTAGTCTTCTTTCAACCTAGCTCTTAAGTCTTCTTTAGTAAGCTATCCTGCCTTTCCAACTCACGTCACTGCACTTTTACTTTTGTTTTTGTTTTTGCTATTTTCACTGCCAGTAATGATGTGGTTCTATTTTAAATAATGAGCCATGCTGAAAGGACCTTAACAAGGTTCAAGAAAATTTACTTTTCAAAAGACCTATTAGAGAAGGGCCTATAATTTGACCTCTCAACATGAACCCATAGGCCTCTTATACTGAGTTATCAATATGACCTTATTTTATGTATCAGGGCATTCACCAGAAGTGTTAAATCATCAGTAAAATGTTGCTGAACCTGAGAGAAATATTTATATATTTTCAATTGGTAGGCATTTACTAATCATTTATGAAGGATCTTGTATTAGTTTCCTAGGGCTGCTGTAAGAAAGTACCACAAACTGGGGGGCGTAGCACAACAGAATTGTATTGTCTAACAATTCCAGGGACTAGAAGTCTAAAATCAAGGTGTCACCAGGGCCATGTTTTCTCTGAAACCTCTAGGGAGGATCCTTTCTTACCTTCCTACCTTCTGATGATTTGTGGGGAATCTTTGACATTCTTTGGCTTAGAGATGAATCACTCCACTCTTCACATGGCTGGCTTCTTATAAGGACACAGTCATATTGGATTAGGGACCCACTGTACTCCAGTATGACCTCATCTTTATGGAATTAATTATGTCTGGAAGACCCTATTTCCAAATCAGTCACATTCTGAGGTAGTGAAGGTTAGGACTTCAACATTTTTTGGGGGGAAATACAATTTAACCCATAACTGAGTTATTTATTCTTTAGTGATTTTATTTATATTAATCTGTATATATTTCCTGATTTTGAAACATAGTTGAACCTTACTAAGATTTAACATGTAACATGCAAGTTCACAAATTAGAATAATTTAGTGTACATTTTCAATGATTACATATTGTTCTCGACTCTTTCTGAGTAAAGTCCCTTATAAAAGAAGTCCACGTTTGTTGATGTCACTAGCAGATTTAGTTTGGGCAACATTTAGGCATCATATAATAAAAGAAACCCTAAAATAATTCATACAATGTTAATAAAATAAAAATGGGTGTTTTGAATAGTTTTAAATCTACTCATGAGTGGTTTTTTAATTATTTGGATATAGCATTGCTTTGCTTTTATTCTCTAAATAATTTCTTCAATTTTCTACTTTATACTTTCCATATAGTTATAGTACATTTTTCTCCAACAAAATTCTCGCAGAAAATGATATGCTTCAGCTGTACTTTTCTTTATTTTTGCAAGACTTTTAAGCATAAGAATGCTAAAAAGAGCAGTCAGCAGCAAAATAGCTGTATCATATTACCTTGAGTGATTCTATGATTAATATCCATGTTAGCAATCACTGAAGCCTAGCTACTAAAAAATCAACAGAAAGGCTGATGATAATGCTTTTCATTCTGTGACTAAGACAAAAATAAAAAAATGTGATAGTCAAACTGTCCTATACTGTACAGCACCTATGCAATTCTGGTAGCTTCGCATGGGAAAAATGTGTGAGTTGTCATTTAAGACTAGGGAAGCTGACTCTAACAATGGAAGCAGATGTGGCCCCTGATCACTTCATTCTTAGACCTGGGTACATCCTTTATGCTAGCACATTCATTAGTAAGGAAACAAAATGGAGAGTGTAGTCCAGCCCCAAACCTAAGCATGAATCAGGAGGAATTATTATACCACCCATTTCACAAATAGTCTTCAATTCACTGGATAAAGTTTGCTTAAAGGGTGTTTTTATTAACAGTATGTTATCATGCCTTAAAGTCCTTCACAATTTGAATTGGAAAATGCCGTTAGTAATCATCATCATCAAATTTTGATTATGGTGATGATGATGATAACTAACACTTCGTGGGGTCTAGTGTTAGTAATTTAAGACCATTACCTGAATGTTTCATCAGTTCCCTTTCAAGTGCTACAGGCTGCAAGTAAACCCTCTCCCTAAATGTTACTATGCTTTGTTTCATATGAATCTGGCCACAGATGGCTGGATGAAAGATAACCACAAAACCAACCAAACACAACAGCTGCCAGCTAATCATTGCTCTACAAGCTACCTCAGAAAACTTGTGCTTGAAAAAGTACTTGATATTTGATGGAGACTGGTGGGTCCAATCAAAGGCTCATCCCACAGAGACAGTTTCCATTTGGAGGAAATAGTGGTAGTACCCAGAACACCAGAGCTAATAAAAACAAATATAGAGAGTAACAGGCTCAATATTATGGCGGGGCACTTGTGTTGGAGACAACTTATGCTGAGGTGGGTGAAAGACACCTTTTGCCCATCATGGCCATACTATGCATTGCATCCAGAGCAAGTCTGTTTAATTGAGGCTTGTATGTGTTACTATTAATGTGGTTTCCTATCTGTTTATTTTTCCTTAAAGTAAACTCCACCAACTGTAGTCACTTCAGTCGAACTCTGGTCATTAAAATTCATAACTGATAGTAAAACTTAAAGAAGTTACATCTTCTAACCATCATCACTAACATTGGTACAGCAAATTCTTTTTGAATGTGGAGGAAGTGAATTCCAAGAAACCTACTTGAAACTATTTTCCTAATTTTTGTGTTTGCCTTTATCTTTTTCACTACAATGTTTGTATTTAAAAGTTCTAACACACATGAGAGTAAGAAATAAAAATTACTAAAAAAAATTGAGTTCTGAAAAGAACATTTTTATTTCTAAATAAATATATTCAACTACTAATATATAATAGGGTAATTATAAGAAAAATACATTCAGTACCTATTTGGCAAAGTGTTAATTCCACCTAAAAATTAGACTTTATCAAAACGTTTTGTTTTCCAAAATATACATTGTCTTTATGTATTGAGAATCTTTGGCTATATATTTTCTACATGAGTTTATCTCAAGTATCCCATCACTAGTATAGGGATTATTTTCCCATAAAGTATATAATGTAAAATGACACTATTTGACTTAATTCTTAGGCCCCAAACAATTAACAGATCACCTAGTATGTAGGGCATACTCTAGAATGGTTGAAAATGTACTGACATGAAAAGTCGTAACACCTGTATTCAAATTTTTCCTCTACCACAGTTAGTTGAAGTTTTTTGGTTAAGTTGTTAAATTAAAATGAAGAATCTGAAGTCCCAGAGATGTTAAATAACTTTGATTAGATTATTGCTAAAATTATTAACAATATTTAAAGTCTCCAGTTCTATGAGATAAACTAGTCCACTATAATATATGAAATAGTATTCTCACTTTTATTAGCTTATTGTTTGACTAAAATTTACTGTTTCATTATCCAAGGAAAACACTGTTAATGAATCTATAAAAATTCAAGGCAATGCATTTTAAAATGTAATCACAGAGTACAAGATGAAGTCTCATCATCATTTTTGGTACAAGTATGATTTTAGTGAACCTAGTAAGATTTTAGAGTCTTCTGCTGTCATGTGAGATATCATATATATACATGCCACCATACATGCCACACAGATACCACATATATCATGGTATCATTCTTCATGTCTATTCCTTTTAAACACAATAATATGCACAGTTTCCACAGAATGTAAGGTACCTGTAGCAGGTGTGTTAACATGGTGTAACTGTTTAGAACATATTTGCATTGTCTTTGTATTCATTCCATTTTAAACAAAAAGTGACTTGCTCAAATGCAATTTAAAATCTGGATCTAATCAGTTACATTAACACCCCGGGTAACAAAGTATTTTTCTTTTATCACACACTGTTCGGGTGTATAACTGCTTTCCTCTTGCGTATATGCTTTCTCAACTGAAGCATTTTATAAATGATTCATGTAACTACAGCTTTTAGTGATTTAGTGAGGTCCCTAGAAAGGAGAACTAAAATTATTTTATTTTTAAAGAAAGTATGATTTTTAAATAAACTCACAAAAAATTATGTCATTTTGCATTCAAATTGAGCAATATTGCTATGTTTTATATTAATGTTAATTAAAACTTCATCTTCCCCCAAACATATCAAATGACATTTGCTATTATTGTGAAAATACTGAAGTCCTGTTTATTAAATGTAATGTGGTCACCTATTGTTCTATTCCTTGAACTCTTTAACTGTTATTTGATCTCAAGCAAAACCAACAATATAAGGTTCTTATTCAATTTGAAAATTCACATTTGAGTTACAATATGGGAGTGTTTTCCATCTAATAGTTCAGCTGGATCTTGCAAAACTTATCTCACATAATAACAATAAATCAATATACTTGTAGAATGCAATTTGCATCTTAATATAATTAACACATTTAAAAAACATCTTTTGTGCATCACTTCTTTATGTTTAAAAATGTGGAAATAATACTTCAAGAAAATTTGTACTTATTCTAGTTTGTTTGTTTGTTTGTTTGTTTAAGTGTGGTTTTCCAGGACCCATCAGCATCAAGTCAAGTACTGGGTTGTCGGAAAAGTCATGATGTATTTTTTCTGTTTTTCATTGCAAAAATGCGTCATGACTTTTCTGACAACCCAATAGTTGTTTCAATCTGGTTGTGGAGGGCACAGCTCACAGTGGCCCATGCAGAGATCAAACTGGCAACCTTGGTGTTATGAGCACTCTGCTCTAACCAACTGAGCTAACTGGCCGCCCCCTGTACTTATTCTAGAAGTTAGGTACACTGAATTTTCCTAAAGAGGCTTGGAGAATTAGATAGTGGTCAGGAGACATCAACTTCTCTTGTTACGGACAACATTTCCCACAGAATCAGAATCCTGGGTTGGAATCCCTTAACATGTTGGGAAGTTTGTAAGACTTTCTCTTTTTCGCCTATAAAATAAGGTCAGTAACATCTGCTTTGACCATTTCCCACAGTTACTGCCCAAGTCAAGTGAAATATTGGACATCTGATCAACTTGAAAAATATGGAAATGAAACTCATGTTTAAAGATCAAAGACAGATACACAGTCAAGATCAGATAACCAATAAGATTTTCAGACATATTTTCAAAATAAAAATTACTGAGGATGCAATTTAAGTAAGTATTCCAAAATAAAGTGAATAGCTAGAACATTGGCTTATATTACTATGATTATATCATTAATATTGCTGATTATTTTTACCTGTGGAGACCTTGAATGTATGTCCAATACTTTACAGGTACTCACATGATAATGCTTGGTGGAATTCTTGCTTTGGGGCCATGTTGTTGATGATGTAGTCATAATTCAATAACTCACGCAGGAGTAAATTTGATGTTGAAGATGATGTTTCTGTTTCTTCATGGGCCAGTTTTCAACCATATCGACTCATGTGCTAAATGTCAGGTGAAGTGAAAGAAGGGGAAATTATGTAATCTTTGAATATTGAATACAGCATACCTCATTTAATTGTGCTATGTTTTATTGAGCTTCACAGATGTGTTTTTTACAAATTGAAGTTAAGATCATTCACCAGCAAAACTGATAGTGACTTACTTTATTGCAATACTCACTTTATTGAGGTGGTTTAGACCCAAACCTGCCATATTTCCAAGGTATGCCTATAGATGTATAATTTTTCCAGTCATGGAAAGGCCACTTATTACACCAAGTCCATCTTTTGGATAAAGAAGTAATATTGCTGTCAGATCCTCAGTGCTCCATTCCCAAGAGTATGTTGTGCATTGCGAGGCTCTCCTGACACCGGCAATGATACTTACATCAACGTTGATAAACAGTCTATCCGCAAGATGCAGGGAGGAGAATATTATGAATTCAGTATTTACAGAAACATGCCAAGTATTAGGGCAGTACTGTGATCATAAATGATGTAAACTTGTCCAGATTGGGGTGGCAGAGTGAAAACAGGACCAGCTCTTTGCAACACTTGGCACCAGCTAAAGGTCTTTTTTGTTGGGATCATATAAATATTTGGTCCAGCTGTACCGTGACTAGACCTCTTGACATTTTGTTGTCTTCCGTCTTCAATTTTAATTTGCATTATGCTTTATATTATAACTGGGTCTTGTCAGAACTGTTTCCTAATATACTGTACTAAATTCCAAAAAGTACACACCTCAGAGCTGTTAATTAAAAGGGCCTGCTGGTATAAATAAACACATATGCTGCTGATTAGCCACCCTTTAGGGGTCAACAGTGGGGAATTCCTGCTGGGCTTCTGTTAATTGTTGTCCAAAATCTTAACAGGAACTGTCTAATGATCTCGTATGGCTTTGGCCATCTGGTCCTCTGAGTTCACTTGCCAGTAAATGGCCATTTCAGAGAAGGGAGAAATATTTCTTATAGAAAGAATATCTTATAAGATATAACCTATCTATCCACATGTGTGCATAAGGATTGATTTACCTTAATTCACTGATCAAACCCTATACACCTAATTTAAATGACCGTTCAGCTTTATTCTGATGTCAACTGCTTTAATGGTAGCTACAAAATGGGTGTTTTTGCTTCTCTACATAGCAGCTTTAGATGCAGTCAGACTTGCTAGTAATGCATATCATATATATGGTCATAAACAATGAAGAATGCTTCTAATAATTTATATTTATGAATCATACCTGACAATGTTAAGTAGTGATGCATCTTTTTCTTTCAGTGAGGTACTGTGGAACTTATGTTCCAATAACATTCTCTTGTATGAACATACCATTTTTTGTATATCCATTTATCACATGAAGAACATGAGTTTTTCCCACTTTTTAGATATTGTGAACAATACTGTTATAAACATTCATGTACAAGTTTTTATACTTGTTTTTAATTCTCTTGGGTATATATCTAAGAGTAGAATTGCTGGGTCATATGAGTATTCTGTTTAACATTCTGAGGAACTGGCAAACTGTTTCAGTAGGTTCAGTGTTTTACATTCCTACCAGCAATGTATAGGGGTTCCAATTTCTCCCCATCTTTTCTAACACTTATTTTCCATTTTTATGATGATAGCCATCCTAGTGAGTATGAAATGGTATCTCATTGAGTCTTTGATTTGGTTGTCCATAAGGACTAATGATGTTGAGAATATTTTCATGTGCTTGTTGGCCATGTGTATGTAGTCTTTGGAGAAATATCTATTGATAAAATTCTTTGCTCATTTTTTAACCATGTTGTGTTTTGGTTGTTGAGTTGCAAAATGCTTTATGTATTCTATATACTTGACCCTTATCAAATATATGATTTGCAAATATTTTCTTCCATTCTGTAGGCTGCCTTTTGGCTTTCCTGATAGTGACCTTTGAGACACAAATTTTTAAATTTTATGATGTACATTGTATCCATTTTTCCTTTTTTGCTTGTGCTTTTGATTTCATATTTAAGAAAGTGTTCTTATTGAAAGGTCACAAAGATTTTCACCTGTGTTTTCTTCTAACAGTTTGACAATTTTAGCTCGTACATTTAGATCTTTTGATTCATTTTGAATTAATTTTTTTATATGATGTGAAGTAGGGGTCTGAATTTGTTGTTTTCTATTTGGCTGTCAAGTTGTCCTAGCACCATTTGTTGAAAAGACTATTCTTTCCCCATTGAATAGTATTGGCGTTTTAATTTTTTTAAAATTCCTTTGTATTAATGTATAGTCAGTAGTAATGCCCACTTTTAGTCCTGATCTTAGTAATTTGAGTCTTCTGTTTTTCTGGGTCAGTCTACATAAAGATTTGTCAATTTTGTTGATCTTTTCAAAGAAGAAACTTTTAGCAATGTTGATACTATTGTTTTTCTATTCTCTGTTTTGTTATTTCCACTCTATACATTTTCTCCCTGCCACCTACTTTGGGATTAGTTTGCACTCCCTTTCCTTGTTCTTTAAGGTGGAAGGTTAAGTAATTGATTTGCCATCTTTCTCTTTTTTAGTGTAGGTATTCACAGTTCTAAATTTCTCTCTGTGCACTGATTTTGCTGTATCTCATTAGTATTGTTATCTTGTACTTTCATTTTCACTCATCTCACAATACTTTTTAGTATTCCTTGTGATTTCTTTTTTACTCATTCATTAGGAGTAATTTGTTTAATTTCCACATACATTTGTGAAATTTCCAGGTTTCCTAATGTTATTGATTTGTAATTTTACTTCATTATGGTTGGAGAAGATACTTTGTATGATTTAAATATTCTATATTTATTGAGGCTTGTTTTGTGGCCTAAAATATGACCAGTCCTGGAGAACTATCCAACTATTATTGTTGAGCTAATTGTCCCTTTAATTCTATCAATGTTTTCTTCATGTATTTTGGATCCCTTGTTTGGTTCGCATATTTACAACTGTTATATCTTGATGAATTGACACTTTTATCAGTGTATAAAGTCCTTCTTTGACTCCTGTAATAATTTTTTACTTAAAGTCTTTTTATATGATACTAAAGTAGCAACCTCAGATCTCTATTGGGTACTACTTGCATTGTTGTAAAGCTGAGTCAGGCAGGCAACGATGCCAACTGGGTTCGAATTAGGAGTCTTTATTGCAAAGCCGGTGACTACGAGGGGGCTAGTGCTTTCAAAACCTCGCAGCCCAGAGGGGAAGTTAAGCAGGGTTTATAAACGTAAAAACTGCAAAGGTACATTGAGGTGGAAAATTCCATTGAGTTATTCAGAAACTGACAACAAATCCAAATGAGGAAGTCCCAAATCTGGGAGACATGTCCAGGTGGAAAAACCCCGGAGTAATGTTGAAACTGTAAGCCTTCCTGCAGGCGGAAAGTCCCTCAGACCCCAGCCCCCTCTATTACTGGGTTGGGGTCCCTGTTAGGATAAGTGTCCAGTCCTAGTAAAGCATTATTACAGAAGCTAAAATAGCAGGGTTATATGAATATATAACCTTATGATTATTAGTTTAAGTACAGACCGTTTTTAGGCATTAACTAGATATATCCTGTTACTGTTGCTGGGCAGAGATTAGCTAAAAGGGAAATGGAACTATGGGGCCTTTAGAGGAACTCTTGGGTTTTGCTGGGCTCCCGTTAGTGCAGGGTAAACTGAGGCAAAGTCCAATAACAGAAGTTGAGACAGTAAGGTTATAATTTCACATCCTTTATTTGCATGCATATGATTTCTGAGAACAGCTACTGATTCCAGGTAGCTCAAGCTAAGGCCAGTGGGGCAGGGAAGGCCATTTTGTAATACATGGCTCGAGTTAAGCAAGAACAGGATCAGGGGACCTTTCTTCAGCATGAAGTGTCTTTTTCTGTCTGTTCATTTTTAATTGATTTGCTTCTGAGTGTAAAGTGAGTTTCTCGTAGAGAGCATATTTTTGGATCATTTTTAATTCCATTCTGCCAATCTCTGCCTTATAATTGGAGAGTTCAACACATTCACATTGAATGCAAATACTGGTAATTTAATTGATTTTTCATAGTGTACTATTTCCTTTCTTGTTTTGTTTTAATTGTTTTGTTTTTAATTGTTTTCTTAGTGGTTACCGTGGGATCACAATTGAAAAATATATTAAATTTATAACAAACTAGCTTTAATAAATACTAACTTAGCTTTAATGATATAAATTTCTACCCCTATGCAGTTGCATCCCTCCTCTTTATGTTGTTACTGTCCTATATTACATCTTTGTATACTGTATTCCTGCTAACATAGATTTATAGTTATCATTGTGTGCATTTATAAGGTCATTGCTATTAGACAAATTGTGTCTCCATCTGAAGATAAGATACCATAATGTGGCTTTATTTGGAAATAGAGTTTTTACAGATGTAATCAAGTTAAGATGAGAGTGGAAAGGTGGGAATATGACTGGTGTCCTTAGAAGAGAGGAAGATGGCCATTCCAAAACCCAGGCACACGGAGAAATGCCATGTGACAGGTAAGGCGGAGATTGAAGTGCTAGTACAAGCTAAATAACATCAAAGATTGCCGTAAAACCACCAGAAGTTAGAAAGAGGCAAGAGAGGATTCTGCTCTATGGGTTTCTTGACAACTTGATTTCAGATTTCTAGCCCCCAAAACTGAGGGTATACATTTATTCATCCAGAACAAAAATAAAACCTACAGGGCCGGCCAAGTGGCTCAGTTGGTTAAGAGCTCGCTCAAAAGTACGAGCTGTGAGCATCAGTGGTTTGAGTCCCGGCCCGAGCTGAGCTGCCGCTGAGCTACCAAGAGGTGGCAGGATGGCTCAGCTAAAAAAAATAATAATAATAAATAAATAAATAAATAAATAAAACCTACAAAGTAGGTTTTGCTTTAACAGTCACAATTTCTGTCCTCAACTTGTGCAGGAACTACTATGAAAATGTCCAGGCAAAATGACATTTTTTAGTGTATACAATTTATGTCATGTGTGCAGGAAGAGAATAAGAAAAAGATGAACTAAATCCTTGATGGAGTCAGAGAAATCTTAACAGTGGAGAAAACATTTCATTTAGAAGTGCAATGTTGAGAAATGGTTAACTAGGGTGTAAAGCAATGGGGAAAGAGTTATAGATGAGGGGACTTGTGGCAAGCCATGGACTTGTGAAATGACGTGAGTTATTTTGAAAAGTGTAAGAGTTCAATATTGCAGGGTATTAATACTTGAGATGCAGATGGCAGGATGTATTAGTAATGACCATCAGTTACCAAGATGGAAACTTGCCTCAACTGAATTTAGGGTGAAATGGAGTAGTACTTGTACTCATAACTAAAAATAATGTCTTGTCTTGTTCATTTGCTGCTTTCAGTTTTATAATGCACCTATGAATAAAGTCGTTAAAAGCCCACAGACACAGAACACAGTTTAGTGGTTACCAGAGAGTAAGTGGGGGGTGGTAGAAGAGGGAAAGGGGTCAAGTACATGGTGATGGAAGGAGAACTGACTCTGGGTGGTGAACACACAATGCAGTATATAGAGGATGTATTACAGAACTGTATACTTGAAACCTATATAATTATACTAACCAATGTCACCACAATAAATTTAATAAAACTTAAAAAGAAAACACTGTAAGTAAAAAAAAAGAAAAAAAAGAAAAAAAGAAAATTGTGGCTTCTGGCATAGCAGTATCCAGAGATTCAACTCCCATCATCTGAGTTCTTTTTGTCTCCATCCCTTGTCTCTTCTTTCCTTTGTGTTGGCTTCATTCTCAACAAGTTGACAAAGACAGTAGTAGCCAAAGTTGACAATTCTCATCTATCAGTTCAGCTTTCCTACAGGATGAGGGTTTTTATTGTTATTGTCATTGCTGCCTTTCTAATGCTATGTAGTAAAAGCTCTGTGTAGGAGCTGAATTGGCTCCTTTTCTCTTTTCTGAACCACTTACATTTGCCAAAAGCATGAAGTGCTCTGGCTTACTGAGCTTGATCTCACATGCCCACCTCTGAGGTAGGGCAGAGGGGATTATTGTCGACATACTTCTAAGCATATAAAATAAAGTATTGCAAAATCATATAGGGTGGATAACTTCCAAAGCAGATTATGAGCAGAAAATGAAAAGATAACATATTAATAATGAAAAAAAAA
>NW_017731726.1:881640-887283 GCF_001890085.2 Hipposideros armiger
GGGGCCCTCTGGCATCCCAAGCGAGTTCTTAACCATCGCGCCACTCGGCCAGCCCAACTATACTTTTTGAAAAACTCATAACTACACTTAAAATACCATGTGTATATACTAAAAACAATTAATAGAAAAACAACAAAAATTATTTCACATGCTAAGAGAGGCTTCAACTCTCCCAAACCTTGATTTTTACACATGCAACACTTTCTTACACCACCTTGAGATCCTTCTTAGAAGAAGACCTGTAAGGAATGAGGCTAAAAAGACATGGGCCACCACAGGTTTTTCTTGGAACCCAGTTTGAAGTTAGAAAACACCCTCCAGGGCCACACTTGACCTCATGCCATTCACATAATTGGTGAGAAAGTGTTAGGACATCCTGAGTCCACCTCTGAGTTCACACCTGGTTTCTGGGGTCCGATTTAGGAATGCTGTGGCCTGGAACATGAAGGTGCATCTAAAGGATCTCCCCAAGTGAGATCTACCTGGATTTATCCTAATCCTTGGGCATCAACATCTTGTCTTCTCAGAGCAGGCCTTGAGGCCATTTCTAGCTCTTAAGTTTCCTATCTCAAGCCTACTCTGGGCCTACTTGGTGGGAAACATGTTCAAAATGCAACATTTGTCACACTGAAAATTTTCGCTGTTGTCAACACCAAGTAATTAAGGCAAAGCAATGACAGAACCCAGAACCCATATCTTGAGTCATAGGCCTCTCAGACACAATAATTCCTTGTCACATAAACATCAGCATTGNTGGTACAAATTCATAATGAATAATTCCTCTGATATAAAAAAAGGTTAGCAACATTGTTGCAACAAATCCACGAACTTAATTGTCAGACCTTGTGTGTGCGCACACACACACACACACACACACACACACACACACACACGCATGTGTTATATAATAGTGGTTTTGTTGTTTTGTTTTGAGATACTGAATTTTTCAAAAAATGTAAATGCTTTGCTCCTGAATTGAACATGTCTGTCTCTGCAGCGTTATTTCCTGCACACACCCAAGTGGTTATGCATACATAATGAAGTCTACTATTTTGGCATACACGCTTATAAGTAAGCATTGTATGTTCTAAAGAAGATATTTTTAACAGTGAAAGCAATAACTTTCTAAAATGATATGGTTTAGAAAATAGTAAAATCAACAACCAGAATAACAGTGAATATTATTACAACTCAACGTGTGCTAATAATCATACATGACTTCTTAAATTTAATTTCTTGATTATTTTTCCTTCCTTTGGTGTATATTAACCATTAGCCTGAACTGCTGGCTCCTGCTCTTTACATAAAGATCACCCAATTCATTCAGGCCCTCACAAATATTTATATTTGTTTTAGATCAGTAATCTCCTGTGAGTTTTGTGTAAAAACACACCAGGAAAAAAAAAAAAAAGCTTCCAACTCAGACATCTTGCAGCAGAGCATAAACATGAGATCAGTATTTGAAATTCCTTTGTAAACAGAAAGACCTATATTACTTAACCACAAAATATATCAAGAGAGTGTGCTTGCTTATTTACTTTTCCATTGCATATTATATCGGGCCTTTACCTAAGTTTGTATTTGCATAGTGCTAGGCATGTAGAGAATGGAGTGTGTCTATTTGCATTTTTGACATTTGGTATCTTTAGCATAAAAGGAGGTATGCAGTTTTTCTTCATATTCTCTCAATACATTTCTTGTGAAAATATCTCCCCAGTGATTCACAAATGTGGTGTGTAGAAAAAGCCAGAATATTATGGAGATAATCTTCATATATCAGTTAAAATTTTTAGGCTGTTGATTAAATCCACATCTCAAATATAATTTTTAAAATGCTGTGATGAGAGTCACGTATTCTTTCCTCAGACATCCATTCACCACTCCCAAACATTCTATGTGTTTGTTGATACAAATTTTACCGACTCAATTATCTATTTCTAACAGCAAAATGACATCACTTGGAATCTTACAGTAGGTTAATAATACCTTGATTCATTTAAATTAATCTTGTAAGGCATAGAGCAGTCTGAATGCCAACAAAAGAAAAAAACAAATAGTACGGTCATGTTCTAAAAATCACAGCCAGAAGTGAAAATTAAAGTACAATTCACATATGTTCTAAATGCAGATAGCACAGATATAAAGGCTTCAGGTACAGAACAGTGGACTCAAATCCCAGTTTTGATGCTTACTCATTGAATGAATTTTGGTCAATTTCTACTTACTCATTCATTTTCAACCACAAATCATGTATTCAATAAATACTTAACACAGCCTATAGTGAAACAAGAATTTAACCTGAATTTCATGTTATCACACCTATCCCATATCTTTGTTTTAAATATTGCATTAAAAGTGACATACAGGTCGGACAATTCTTGTTGCAATGATGTTGCTAACCTTTTTTGATGTCACAGTGATTATTCATTATGAATTTGTACCAGCTGGACAAACAGTTAACCAAGTTTACTATTTGGAAGTGCTGAAAAGGCTGCATGAAAAAGTTAGATAACCTGAACTTTTCGCCAACAATTCATGGCTCTTGCATCACGACAATACACCAGCTCACATGGCACTGTCTGTGAGGGAGTTTTTAGCCAGAAAACAAATAACTGTATTGGAACACCCTCCCTACTCATCTGATTTGGCCCCCAATGACTTCTTTCTTTATTCAAAGATAAAGGAAATATTGAAGGGAAGTCATTTTGATGACATTCAGGACATCAAGTGTAATATGATGACAGCTCTGATAGACATTCAGGAAAAGAGTTCCAAAATTGCTTTGTGGCATGGACTAGGCACTAGCATGGGTGCATAGCTTCCCAAGGGGAGTACTTCGAAAGTGACTGTAGTGATATTCAGCAATGAGGTATGTAACACTTTTTTTTAGGATGAGTTCACGAACTTAATTTTCCAACCTCGTATGTGAAGTTGTTAGCACAATGAATGGGATATTGTTGGGGAATCAATATATACATTTGTTGAATTAAAGAATGATTGAATAGCATTAAATAAATTTGAAAATCATTCTAAAATAGAAGGATAACTTTCTTAGTATATGAAACAATATTTTTAGCATTAGATTGGATAGGGCTCTTTAAAAGTTCAAAAAGAAAACAAACAAAAAATATTTGTTATTTTTCCAACACTCAATATTTTACTGTGCATACTTTGGTTTTCAGAATAATTGTGTGCCTCAGCTTATAAGCACTATCACATTATCACCACTTGGACAACTTTATGTAATTTTTTGTTAGTGCATCTGAAACACCAAAATTCATGCTGCAAACTCATCAAAATCATCATAGATTGAAGAACTGCAAGATGTCTCAGAATAAAATAACAATGTACCTTCACTCATGATTTTTTTGGTTATTGGCAATGATGAAAAATTTTCTCTATCATGTAGTTTGTTAGTTATGAAAATGTGTATGCTGATTCCCATTAAACACAGAAAATTCAGCAACTATAATAAATATTTGGTGTTAAAAACATGTTGGGAAATATACTGTGCATGTATATGACAAATATGTAAGGTTAAAGAACAATAATAAAATGAACCCCATGAACCAATCCTTCACTAAGGTAAATTTATTAGTACTTTGGAGTGTCATGTGGGCCACTCCTCAATCTTATTCCTATTCCTCCCTCACAACAGCATCATTCTTCTTAATTTGGTGATAACCATTTCTTCCTATTTCTTTGTAGATTTATCAAACTAGTAGATACTCTTAAACAATACATACATGTTTTAAATTTTCTTGGTTGTCAGCTTTATAAAAATGAACTAGTATTGCCTTTATTCTTCTCTGACCATGCTTTTTATCTGTCATCATTGTTTTTAGATTCATGCAGAATGATTTGTGCAGCCCTATTTCAATCATTTGTACTGTACAAAAATAGCAATTCTTAAAACTTTTGGTCTCAGGAGTCCTTTTTCTTCTTTCCTTAATAGATAGTAAAATTATTTCCTTGCCAATTTCAGTTTCCCATTGTCCATATCATCACTCCAACCAAATGAACATGCTTGTCAGGTCTTGTACTCATGATCTTTTTCAATTTTTTGCATGCTCCACCCCCACTTCTCAGCCTATATGTGATAAAAAAAAAACATCTAGAATTTTAGATCTAAATTGTTAAGAGTATACAAGTTTTGCTTGCATTTTGTTTTATTTTGCTTTGTGATAAAACATTAAATTTTACTAAGTTATGAAAAACCATTACTTCCATCAGCTCATACCATCCTCCATGATACTGTTTTCTTCTTACTTCAGTACTTTCCCCAAGAGTATTTATAAATAGATTTTGGTATGGTAAACCATCTGATGCCTTGAAAGACTGAAAAATCCTTTACTTTAATTTTTGATCTAGTGATAATTGAGTTGAATATAAAACTACAGTTTCAAAGTTATTACTTAAATACTTGAAAATATTACTCATTTTCTTCTTCCATCAAAATTGTGCCTGAAAATTTGAGTAAATCTAGTGGATTTGTTTTCTGTCCAGATTTATTTACTTTCTGGAAGTTATGAAACTCATTTGTTGTCTTTCATTGCTTAAATTTCACAAAAATCTTTCTAGATGTGATGCTTTGAGTGTTCTGAAGCTTTTCAATCAGCTAGCAATCCTTTTTCATTTATCCTGAAATTCTAAGATAACATTCCTTTAAACATTGTTTTTTTCTGTCCTTGACTACTCATTTTATGTTGATGTAAATGCATTTTTTTTGCTCTCCTCAATATTTCTAAACTTCTCTTTCGCATTATCTACTTCTTTATCTCTGTCTGACACCTTTCAGGAATGTGTCACAATCTGAACTTTGAGTTCATTGATTTGTCTGTAACTAAGTTTACTTCCCCAGTGTTAGTTTATTTCTCAATATTAATTAAATAATTAATTGATAAAAATAAATGAATATAATACTGACCCTTGGCTCTCCTTATTACTGTTTATATCTCCTTATCTCTTTGAGAATTCTTAATGGGACTAATGCAAATTCTTCACTTATGTGTTCCATTAATTTTACTTTGCCTGGTATTAGTGATTCAATTTATCGTTCTTTTATTTAGCTGTGCTTTTTACCCCATTTTTTTCAGTGCCAATTTATGTATTCTCAGCCTTATAGAGATTATATAACTGTTAGTATCTCATTTGATCCCCTGCTCCCATTACTCTTCCCATCAGCAAATGAAGAAAGTTAAGCACAGAGTCTTACTCAAGTTCGCATAGCTCACAATAGTGGAATCTCTGTGTTGAGGCATAATGTGTACTCCTCTACTGAGCAATGTCAATTTTTTTTTATTGAAGTTTATTGGGGTGACAATTATTAGTAAAGTTACATAGGTTTCAGGTGTACAATTCTGTAATACATCATCTACATACTACATTGTGTGTTCACCACCCAGAGTCAGTTCTCCTTCCATCACCATATATAATATTTGACCCCGTTTACAGTTATCTACCACCCCTCTCTCTCCCTTACCCTCTGGTAACCACTAAACTCTTGTCTGTTTGTCTATGAGTTTTTGTTTCTTCATTTTTTTGTCTTGTTCCTTTGTTACTTTCTGTTTTATATATCACGTATCAGTGAAATCATACGGTTCTCGACTTTTTCTGTCTGGCAATGTCAAAATTTTAAACTCA
>NW_017731726.1:889708-890575 GCF_001890085.2 Hipposideros armiger
TCAGTATTTCACTGTAAGCTAGTTGGTGATGCGTGCTGCACAGGGCTTTGCACAGTGCTGTGACTATCTTATGCTCCTTGTGATGAATTTAGGGGCTTGGAGGCATGTCTCAAGACAGAAATTATTTGGCATCATAATATGGCACCTCTGTCCTTGCACTGTTATTTTTCGAAGGTGCTCTCCCTCAGTTGTAATTATCTTGCCTTTGAGGTGTGGAAAGAAATTTAGGATGAAGTTAGTGCTGAAATAGCTACCATTTAATTTGTACCGATTGATTACTTCCCTCCGCTTTGTGTGCCACACTGAGATGAGGCAGCCAGTGACCTTCATACAGCAATGCTGCGGAGAGAAAAGAGCACAGCCGAACTCTCTCCTTCACCCGGTGCCCCCTCCCTGGCCCTGGCCTGCCTTCAGTCTGGTCTGCACTTGCCTCCACAAACTATCAATCCAACAGTTTCTGTCACCTTATATACTTTTCACGGGGCTTTTGTTAGTTGGCAAATCCATCAATCTTCCTCCAGCTCTTGGCATGGGTGTGGGAGTCCCTGCTGCTTCATCATTCTCAGAAACTTCAAGCCCACTGACTTTGCGTCTCTGACATTTTCCTCTCAGTGAGTGATGGATGAAGAGGGGAAGTTAGGTTGGTAATGCTCAGATGCTCTCTTTTTCAGTAACTATTTTTATCTTATGACAGTAGTAATAAGATGTCTGTGTGTGTGTTAGACACTCAGCATGTTAGACTCTCAGACAGTTGAGGCAGGAAATGATTTCATCTCGAGTCGTAAAGTGGCACTAGATAAAACCCTCCCGAAACAGGGAAACCATTTAGGAACACTGCAAAACAGGGAGCCATACATTGAAAGACCT
>NW_017731726.1:893126-895522 GCF_001890085.2 Hipposideros armiger
GCCACTCAGCTGGCCCTCAAGGTATTTCTTTTCATTTCCATCATTTCCCTCCTTTCCACAGGTTTTTCTCTCAATGGCATGTCTTAATAAACATCCTTCATGCTAAACTCTCCCACAGATAATACTTCTCAGGACACCCAAACTGCAACACAGAGGAAGTTAGGCTCTGGGAACAAAATGATTCTTCATAATTGTCTTGAAATGGACCAACTAGACAGGGCTTTGTAATCTTGCATCAACCTGTCTTTGGATAGGAGCGTGGCCTTGGGCAAGGTGTATGGCAGCTACAGCCAATGGCTGCTCCCTTCTGGACGCTCAGGAACTCAGGCATCTTTGACCAGTGGCTAATAACCCTTTTTTTTTTTTCCTCCTTCAAGGGAGATAGTTGGCATAGTGTTAAAACTGTAGTCTGTGAAGTTGCTGCAGGAGGAAAAGGGGTGGATCACAAAGGTTTGATGAGAGAATACCCATTCATGTCTCTGGAACTGTGCAACCCTCTGGGTTATGTACATGGAGGAAAAGAAGGAAGTAAATGAAGAGTGCAGCCAAGCCTCATAACACCCATCCTGACACTATCCCAAAATGATTTACAAGCATGTTTACTACTAGTATAACCTCAGAGAAGAAAGCACTTTTATTCCTCCCAAAAAGGATCATGTCCATCTTCATGTAGTGAATGTTTTCTTTCTTTCATTATACAATTAAAGATTAAAGTAAAATCATTAAAGTGGACATTTCACATGCAAGTAAAAATGAGTTTAAGTAAAAAACTTGTGTTTTTAACCTATGTTTATTTTTAAGGGAATGCTTTAAAATAAAATAACATTAATAGGCATTTCCTGAATCCATATTTTTAATAAGACACTTCTTAAGAATGTGAGGACATGAAGATGTGAAGGACAGAAAATACCTAATCTTTTGGATTCAGATATGGATGAGTTAATATTTAAGTGCATTCTTAATTATTTTATGTTTTGATATTGTTACTTAAAAACACAATGAGTGAGCCAATATTCATAATATAATTTGGAACTAAAAGTGTCATAAGAGTTAGTAAAACATGAGAGGTAATCTTATAAGCTACAGTGACAAGTTTTGTGATGACATTAGGAGTAAAATAATTTTGAGAGTTGTGGAGAGGAGAGCTTTATGTTCCAGAGCCAATGCATCAGAAAAATACGAAGGCAAGAAAGACCAGATTATGTGGAGGGAATAATAGATTAATTAGATTGGAAAATACAGCATGTATTCTAAAAGAGTGGCAGGTAAGTCTGCAAGGCTTTGAAGGCAGTTTTGGGATGCATGATGAATTTGACCAGGGGTTAATATTCTTAGATCTGTGCTTTAGGGACATTGATCTAGGATCAAGACTTGGGTGAATTTCAGTATTTAGCAATAAGAGGTTGACTGAACTATGAGGAAAAGTAGAATGAAGAGCATGGAACTACATGGTGGCTCCCTGATTTGTATATTATGTGACTTTGGCCAAGTTTCTTACCTAGTCTCATTCTTAATTTCCTAATGTCTATAAGAGGAAATATTGGCTTCACAAAAGTTCACCTAAGAAAATAAGATGAGGTTTGTAAAATACTTGACTGTCTATTTTCAATAGTTACTACTTCTATCTATCCTATCAATCACGCATCTAGTGTTCTGTCTATTATAGTATTCTGGGGGTACAAAATGTGCACCATAGAATGGTAGTGCTGAGGATGAACAGCGGGAAAAAGGACAATTAAATAGTCTGCATCCATGATTGTACCCCAACTGGAAATTATTCATTTAAAATAAATGGCAATTGTCAAATTCTGCATATCACCCTGAAACTGCTTTTTCAATGAAAACTATTAGTAGATTAGAGAAACCGTGATAATTTCTTAAATGACCAATTACTAACCTTTAATATCCCATGCATTTAATCTTGTCATTTCTTTATCATGGAAACTTTGTGACCAAAAAAATTCTGTATGTGAGGTTTGATAGTCTGAACTGATACCAAACGTAGGGCTCAAAATGAATTTTGAAAATAGTGGAGGAAATTTGGTGATTCTGACAACCAGAAACGTTCTGATGATATTTGGCCATGTGTCAAATGGATAATCAGAATTCAAGGAGTCATTGTCAGGGGAATTCTGTTCTTCCTTTGCCAACAATATTGGTCTTTGGTTATGAAGTGTACCAAGTTTAAACTATTGCAAGAGAGAAGGTTGTTTTTAAGCTGTCTTATTTCATTTGTCACTATTTTCACACAATAAAAAAACAAATTATCTTCTTCACTTCTTCCTTGAGATGTTCCCAAAGGCTTACAAAAGTAGAGAGAAGAAAGCAGTCAACAGAGCAAAGTAACTTCAAAACCACATGGTGAAAATATGTAAAAGAATGAAAACTAATGTACA
>NW_017731726.1:896432-897493 GCF_001890085.2 Hipposideros armiger
TTCTATGTCATTACTTTTCTACATTTTCTGTAAGAGCATTAAATACTCTTATAATTAAAAATATGTAAGTATTTGAAAGACTGTCATATTCAGATTCATGATACTCATTTTCTAGAATATTGTTAGCATTTGATTTATATGTAGTGAATTCATGGATGGATAAATGAATTAATGAATGAAATTTTTATTTCTCTAAAAAATTACTTCTCAAAAATAAATAATTATTTGATTTTCTGATTAAGTAATACTATACTACTAAGTATTCAAAAGTAATGACTTCAAATTCTGAGTAGTCATCTTTTGTTCTTTGCTTAGACATTTAAAAAAATTTTTATTGTACTTTTGCTCAGCTCCTTCTTGTCTTTCTATGCAACAATTTTAAAAGGATCTAATGCTCCTCCATTGGTTCATTAGAATTGAAGGCCTCGGCAGTATTAATTGATTGTTTGAGAGCTACAGCTTGATCCTGAATATGGACTGAGTATTTATGATGCTCTAGTTCCTCTTCAGTTACTGTAATTTTTCTTACAATATCTTTATAAAGTGGAGATGTTAAATGTGGTGGACACAATGACTCAATGAATAATGCAGTGTGGGGGACGAGAGGCAAGAAGAAAAGGGGGGACAGGCAGTATACCCTAGATTCATCTAGGTAAAGAATGTGAAGAAGAAAGTGAGGCGCAATGATTGGAAGGAAAAATGGATACAAGGAGAACCCTGCAGTCAGCCAAACAAGCAAAACCTACCATATTTCATGGTATCATAATTCACTGAAGTCTCACTCACAACTTCCAGCCTTCTTAGTCTTATCCAGTTTAGTAAGCTTGAGAACTGATTACAGAAATGTCTAGAAAAATACACAATTGTGCAGAAACATCAACAATTTTTGTAATATAAAGATAACACTTTATAGGAAGAAGTCTTTATAACTAAATAACTTAAAATTTCTACACCGCTCCTATATTCATTATTTATTAACTGCATATTTATTTACAAGATAGCTTTAGTATTCATTTTGGACTTACATACAATTAATTAATTGATAAAAGTTAGAGAAAAGT
>NW_017731726.1:899043-899997 GCF_001890085.2 Hipposideros armiger
AAGGATGATACACATCGTTGAAGACATTTTGAACGTGACTCTTGTAGCTGTCTGAAAAATTGTCCCTTGTCTTGGTTCTCAGACACTAAATTCATGAATTGATTCAGGCAAGATTGTACAACCTGTCTGTGAGTGATGGATGAGGACTTCTTCAGGTCTGAGGGCACTATTGCCCAATGATGAATTGCACAGGATATCTCAGAGACTGACAAAACACATGAAGTCCAGGTGAGATGTACTCTGGCATGGGTTCAGATTTGACCACTGGTAGGATTTCTAATGCCTAGTATACTAAGTTGGACGTACCAGAAATTCTTAAGCTTTGAAGAGTTCTAGAGTGATCTTTATTCATTCACATATCATCAGTCATCTGCAGCTTTGTTTTCTCCAAGTTAGGGATTTTAGGGCTAAACATTTACCTTTTCTGTAAAAATATTGCTGATCTTTTGGCTATATGTGCCAGTAGAGTGCTTATTGATCTGTATCTTGAAGATAGTTAGACACTGGTTGGTTTACTTACTATTGACTCTTGTCAACAAAGTGGCCATTCATCCTTAAATAGTCACAAAAATCGGCAAAGAAAACATCAAACCATTCCAAAAGGAATACATAAAAGGCTTTATCAAAATGCAAAAAAAAAAAAGCAACAAGAATAATGAGAAAATACAATATCCTACTATCTAGAATTTGAACACTCTCTTTAAAGACTTTTGGATGAAATGGTTTCATCCCAGGTACTTTCAGCAGCAAAGAGCTGTGAAATCAGTGCATGTAAAATATTTGGATTATTTGTTAGTATTTTATTGTGTAGAAATGAAAGAAACTGATGAAGAAGCCTTTTTTTCCCCTGACATCTGATTCTGGTCATTCCAAATCTTGCATTCAAAGCCTGATTCAAAGTGCCAATGAAATACATGAGTTGCTGGTGAGAGGCAGGGAATCTGTGAATTCTCT
>NW_017731726.1:901933-903257 GCF_001890085.2 Hipposideros armiger
ACCTTCTATGCTCCCGTTACATTCCTGGGTGCTTGCTGGCTCTGTAGCACCTCTCTCAGTCACCTCCATTTCCACTCTCCATCTTCTGGCCAGGCTATCAATGGCACAGAACTGACTGTGAAGCCATCATTCCCTTAAACAGTTCAGGTCCCACAAGTAGACCTTAACCCTATAAGCTACCTCATAAGGAGATCCAAGAACTTCTGGAATCTGTCTACACCATTCAGGAAAATTGGATGTCTTGAAAAAGCTAAAACATAGCCTGAGGAATGAAACACTTAGAGCCATGTCTACTTTAATTGGGGAATCTCTTATGTTGGTGTGGGGTGAAGCAAAGCACATCCGAAATGCTCTAGAGCAGCGGTTCTCAACCTGTGTGGGTCGCAACCCCTTTGGGGGTTGAATGACCCTTTCACAGGGGTCGCCTAAGACCATCGGAAAACAAAAAGATACTTACATTACGATTCATAACAGTAGCAAAATTACAGTTATAAAGTAGCAACGAACATAATTTTATGGTTGGGGGTCACCACAACATGAGGAACTGGATTGAGGGGTCGCGGCATCAGGAAGGTTGAGAACCGCTGCTCTAGAGGCTCATTCCCTCCTCTCTTTACGGAGGACACCAGAATCTGAGTCAACATGTACAAGTTGATTCACTGGAAGAACAGCTCCAGAAACTCTTATTTTCAAACAAGGTTATTTCTTCAGTAGGAAGCTCCCACTGGTATATAGTAGACTGCATGTTTCCTGCTCTCTTTTCTCTATAATACACACTGATGCTGGAGATTGGATCCTTTTACTGATGCACTTCTTTGGTGTGGCCATCTCTGCCCAACACAAGCTGCCTCTGCAGAATGATGAGGAAATATGGGAACATTGTACAATACTACTTCTCTACCTCTACTTTTTCTCAATAACCCTAGTTTTACAGATACAGTACATAACATGCCTGTTGCTGTGTGTCTGTGCCTCAGTTGTACAAGGAAGGGAAGACTGCATACTTCCTTACTCAGTCCAAGAGGTGCGATGTTAAGGAATCAGACAACATACCCCTGGGTCATTGTCACCTAAGAAAGAACTACAGAGCCAGTATCCAGTGATATGTTCAAATGGGCTCCTGCCCACTTTGTAGTTCATTACAGAGGATTGTTAAAATTTTAACACAGACTTTATTACAAATTAAATCATATAAACTTATAATTAAATAAATATTATAACAAAAATAATAAATACTCAAGACTTATCACTTATTAACCTATTTTAATTACTATCTATGCTGTTGAGATTATTCATAGCTATTATGTTTCTGTGGTGGAACTAC
>NW_017731726.1:905562-907238 GCF_001890085.2 Hipposideros armiger
AAAATACATCATGACTTTTCCGACAACCCAATAATTGTAAGGAACAGAGTATTCTTGCAATTCCTTTCATGCCAAGATTTCTAAAGCTGTTTGAAGTGAAATATTCTTTAGTTTCTATGTTTTTTGACTTTTAAAAATAAAAATCTTAATTTATTCTTTTATCCAACAAAAACACTGGTAGTTCAAGGATGAATAAGGATTGGTCTCTGCTCTCAAAAAAAAGAGTCTAATTGGAGGGGAAAGCCCTATAAACAGGAAATATCTATCAGCAAAGAGAGTGCACTCATGTAAATTAAGGATGGTTTGTGGGAGCACATGTTATAAATGTGTGTTCAAGTACATAAACATGGGATGGTCCTTCTGCCTGCTCTTCCAGCTTCCCTTCCTCCCTCCCTCCCTCCTTCCCCTTTTTTCTTTCTACCTTCCTTTTATTTGTTGTACATCCTCAATGCTCCTGCTGGGTGAATTCATCTGAAATGTATGGTGGCATCCCTCATCCTCAGTTGCTTCATGTGGTACTGTGAAAACAAAACCAATTTTAGCATCAAAGGATATTTTCAAGTATTTTTCTTCACTAGGCAAGCTGTAAGAATCTTCAGCTGTTTTGTTGCCATGGTGAGTGGAGTTGAAGTGGTATTTCTAGTCAGGAGAGGAAAATCTAGAAAATGAATGCTAATATAAAATAAACTAACAGCCATCCTTTGATGTAGTTAAGTTTAAATGTAGAGTTTCTACCTCCTCTCAAACATGCAAAAAAGCATGTAATGGTGCATGAAGATTGGGAATAAGGGTTGCCCATTTTCTCCTCTTTGTAAATTCAGTTTTGAATATATCTGAAGTTAAAAATTGTACTTTATTTCAAGAATGGGCTTAACATTTGGTTGTAATGAGAACACAAATTTTTATGAGGACAAAGGAACTAAGTTTCAGTCACTCCTCTAGAAATTATTACCTCTCCTGTTTGACTCAGGGAATTCACAGATTTGCAGGAAAAAAGAAAACAAAACAGGAAAACTAATAACCTTTGTCCTTATAAAATTATTTTAGTAGTAAATAATATAATGTATTCTAAAAGGGACCAGACTATTAGGCACCAGACAAATATTTAATTTTAGTATTGTCATTTCGCAATACAACACACAAAAAAGGTTTTATTGATCATAACACCAGATATGATAAATACAGAGTTCTAGCTTATCAGTGAAATTCCCTCATCATTTCAGATAATCCATTCTATGCCTTTCTTTATATATAGTCGGTGAGATAGTGTGGTTCATTTTTAGACCTCTGTAGCCATATCTATATTCAGGAGACCAAACAAGTCTTTTGCCCAGTGTACTTTTAGAAGTTTTATCTTTTTATTGAGTCGTATGAATTGGTTATATATTCTGGTTATAAGTCCTGTCTTATTTGAACACTACACAAGAAAAGACAGGACTGGCCAGTAAGCACAAGAACAGGTGCTCAAATGCATTAGTGATTAGGGAAATGAAAATTAAAATCATAATGACATATTATTTCATAATCGTTAGAGTGACTGCAATTAAAAAAGTGTATTGGCCAAATAGGAAATAGCTAAAACTCTCATATTTTGCTAATAGTAGAGTAAAATGTACTTTGGTGGATTGCATTTTCTTTAAAGTTAAATGTGCATTTATCATAGAACCCAGAAATTT
>NW_017731726.1:910428-912519 GCF_001890085.2 Hipposideros armiger
CACAAAAGATTTTTGTACTAATGTGAAATACATAGATATTTTTTAGATTAAACCATCCCTTAGCATTGAATCAAGAATGGACTCTCACCATGCCTGTTAAATTCTTAAATGTGAGGCAATCAGAAATGGAGACAGACCAGGCAGAACCTTTGAGGATCCTTACTACAGCGCCTCAAAATCAATGATGTTACGAAAACTTGAGATCTTAAGTGAATCTTTTGTGAGGTGTACATTTTGAGACTCGGTGTTTCCGGTGGAGAGCCAGGCCCTGAAGCCCTGTGTGAGATTACTAGAGGAAGATTAAGAAACCACGCAGTGATAGGAAAGTGTGGACGTTGGATGGCAACCAAGCTTTGAGAGTGAAAACTTTTATCAGGAAATTAGAATTGTTTAGCCATGGAAAGGCTGTGTTGAAAGCGGCATGTCGTGTGATTAAAGCCCTTTCTCTTGGCACAGAAGACCCTCAAGGCTGGTTACCTGCTGTGGGACTGGCTTTCAAGTACAGTTCTGAATTGATGTTACCAGAATCTAGAAACGTTTTTGGAAATAGAGTGCCAGAAAAAGGAGCGGAGAATTTTGAGTTGGCGTCACAATATGTCACTGAAATTTCAGAGAATGACAGGCCTCAGACAGAGTGACAGATATAAATGGAAAGTTTTCAGGGCCTGGCATTAGAATTATATCTGTTCGCACATCTTCAAGTTCTTCTGCTTCTAAACTGATGCACAGTACACTTGACCTAGTATGTAGTGGGATGGAGAGTTCCCAGAATTTTGATGTGGAGTTTAGAAAATAGCCCTGGTTAAATAAAACTGCTGTGGAAGCAAACTCTCTATATTGAATAAAGTATTTTACAACCTCCCCACACCCCACCAAAAAAAAACCCCAACAGACTTCCATGAGAGATTAAAGAATATCCCTCAATTCATGTAATTCATTTAGCTAATTCAAGAGAAACAAGAGTGGTAGGCAGAATTGAGTGGTGGAAAACAAGGTTCAGCAGTGATGTTAGCATCAGTAGCATTGGCTTATGAACCAGAAGTTGGGGATGATACAGGTGTGACTCCACCCCTGTGGAAATCCTGGAGGTAAGCGGAGGCTCTCTGTTGCTTATTTTCCTGCTCTGAACTCTGGCTGGAGATCGGTGATTTGTTTCAGATGTAGGGAGCTAGTACAGAAAGGCAGGCTTGCCATTTGAATGTACCACCTGACTCCTAAAAGACTTCAGTAACAGTGGGATAAATCCTAGAAATAAAAAAGAACTCCTGGGGGTGGGGGGTGGGGGCAGGGCGTCTTAGGAAGAAGATCTTTGTCCTGTACTGAATTTAATTTTTGTCTCTTAAATCCTGTGCAACCACCTAAAGCTCTGCTTTAGCCTCTCAGATGTCATTTTTGACTTCAGTTTCTAAGCTGCAAATTTTAAATTAGCAATATTCTGATGGGAAAATGACACCAAAATATGAAGCTCACTTTTCTGCATTTTCCCCTTTATTAAAAAGAAATATTGGGGGATATATCCAATGGAAGGACTTTTCTAAAACAATCTACTGCATTAGTGCAGGACGCCAAACTTTGTGGGTATATTTTCCTCCTGCTCCACCTGAGTATTTATGTCTCATTTCATTGTTTTCATGTAGGTTTTTAAAAATTGTAAAATTTGATGAATTTTGACATATAACACATCTTTCTATCTTCATTCAAGATATAAATAATTTCCGTTGTACTAGGAAGTTCCGTTTTCTTCCGTTAGTGAATCTTCATCCTCCTTAGATCAACCACTGTTCTTATTTCTGTCACTATAGGTTAGTTGTTTGTTGTTGTTGTTGAACTTCATAAAAGTGGAATAATTTAGTGTGTACTCTTTTGTGTATGGGTCAGTACAGTGTTTTTAGATTCATCCCTGTTGATGTATATATATGTATATATCAGTAGTTTCATCTTTTTGGCAAGAAGCATTTTGTTGTATGAATATGACGTAATTTGTTTATTCATTCTCCTGTCTATCCATTCTCCATTTTTTGTTTCAGTGCCATTTGTTGAAAATATTTTCTTTTCTACTTTGAAATCTCTGTTCTGTCCTGCTGATCTACC
>NW_017731726.1:917424-922878 GCF_001890085.2 Hipposideros armiger
CACCTGGTTCCTTGTTCTCAAGAACTTGCTGTTCTTACCAGACTATCAGGATCTGCACAGGCATTTGCTTAGGCTGCAGAAAGTATCTAGTAGCAGGCAGCTCTCAAGGCTGCAGCAAGTAGCAAGCAGCTCTCAGCAGCTCTCATGGCTCCCAACACTTAACCTTTGTGATTTTAATTATGATGTGTCTTGGTGTTGGCCTCTTTTGGTTGATCTTGTTTGGGACTCTGTGCTTCCTGGGTTTGTGTGTCTATTTCCTTCACCAGGTTAGGGAAGTTTTCTGTCATTATTTCTTCAAATAGGTTTTCAATTTCTTGCTCTCTCTCTTCTCCTTCTGGTACCCCAGTGATGTGAATGTTGGTATGCTTGATGTTATCCCAGAGGCCTCTTGAACAATCCTCATTTTGGGGGAATGCTTTATTCTTTTTTCTGTTCTAATTGAGTTTTGTGCTACCTTATTTTCTAAATCACTGATTTGAACCTCTATGTAATCTGTTGATTCCCTCTAATATATCTTTTAGTTCAGTTACTGTATTCTTCATTTCTGACTTTTTTTTCCCATGTTTTCTATCTCCATTTTTATGTTTACTAGCTCTTTGTTGACGTTCTCCCTGAGATCACTCAGCATCCTTACAAGCAGTGTTTTGAACTCTGCATCTGGTAGATTGCTTGTCTCCATTTTATTTAGTTCTTTTTTTGGAGCTTTGTTCTGTTCTTTTATTTGGGACATGTTTATTTGTCTACCCATTTTGGCTGCCTCCCTGTGTTGGTTTTTATGTATTAGGTAGAGCTACTATGTCTCGCAGTCTTCATAGAGTTGCCTTATGTAGTAGGTGTCCTGTGGGGTCCAGTGATGCAGTCTCCCTGGTTACCTGATTTAGGTACTGCAGGTGTGTCCTTTATGTGAGTTGCGTTTGCCCTATTATTAAAGTTGAGCTTTGATTGCTGTTTGCACATTGATAGGAACTATTGGCCCTCAAGCTGATTGGTTGTGAGGACTGGCCATGACTACAGTGGAGGAGCTATTGTACAGGGGCTTACCCTACAGAACAGGATTTGTTTTAGCAGGGCTCTGGTGCCTGTCCAGTCTGCCCTGTGGGTGTGTCATTCATGGAGGTGGCCAAGTGCTCTGATGCAGTCCAAAGAGAGCCACTAGGTGTGCTGGTCTTGGGGGTCTCCTGGGAGGGAACTGCTGCAGGCCAATTTCAGCTTCTGCCTATGGCCAAACTGGGTCCACCTGGCATGATTCACAAAGCAATTTGCAGCAGATGTCCTCCACCTGAGCTGGGCTTGGGTGTGCCTGGAAGAGGCTAAGCTGCAAACTGAGACTGGCTGCATCCAGTACTGGGGTTGGGGCTGCAGAGACTACATACTGCTTGTTTGGATTTTGTGAACCATTGAGAGATTTTAGGAAAGTCCGCAGTGTGGTTCAAGATAGGCTGTTTGTATGGAAAAGCCACAGGAAGCAGCTTGGGTGGGTCTGCAAGTTCGGAGGGACAGGGTCTCAGGGAAACACCAGGACTGGGTGAACAGTGTTAGTCAGGTTGACGGAGACAGATATGGTGGCCGCCTGTGTCTGCAAGCTGGGAGGTGGGAGGGCTCAACAAAGAAATAACGGCTTCTGCCAGCACTTCTGCCTGGGAGAAAGCTGCCCCTCCAGCCCTCACCCCAAAGCCAGATACTTTATTTCCTTCCCATATATCTCTGGCACCTTTTGAGCTTCTGCCCCAACCCTGGAACTCAGAGAGAGTAAGTCCATCAGTGAGTATGTCTGTGTGTAGACCCTTTAAGAGGAGTGCCTGAGATTCCAGCCACCTTCAGTGTCACTCTACCAAATCTCTGCCAGTTTTCACAGCCAAAAGTTGTGGACACTTCTCTTCCTGGCACTGGAACCCTGGGCTAGGGAGCCTGGTGTGGGTCTGGGACCCCTCACTCCTGAATGTGGCTTCTCCTATACACCCTTAGTAGTAGGACTTCTGTTCAGCTAGCCTTCAAGTGATTCTCAATGATGGTTGTCCTGTAGTTTAGTTGTAATTTTGATATGGTCATGAGAGGATGCAAGTGCAACATTTACCTACTCCACCATCTTGACCAGAATCTAATTGGTTATTTTAAAGCTTTGATTCTTCTAGATCAATGTAAAATATTAGACTAGAGTTCCATCCACTTTGTGCCTACATGTTTCTGATGTGTTTTCACTATCTGTCATAATGTTAATAAGATTATTTTAAACTTTCTCCTTGTAATTCTCCTTGTACCCTTTTTTTTNTATGGTATATTTATAATGTGCAATATTACTCATCAATAAAAAAGAATTAAATGCTGATTTACAAAACATTGATGAAACTAAAAAAACATTATGCTATGTGAAAGAAGCTAGAAACAAAAAAGTACATACTTTATGACTTGTTTATATGAAGTTCCAGAACAGGAAAAAATAATATATAGTGATACAAATAAGATAAATTGATTGGGCAAAGGTTAGTCTGGGATTGAATTCAAAGGAGTACAAAGAACTTTCTGGAGTGATGGAAATATTCTGTACATTGAATGATGTGGTAGCTACATGGTGTATACATTTGTCAATATGCATCTAATTATATACTTAAATTTGTCCATTTTCTGTAAAGTATAATTTATAAACATTACTTTCAATAGTGAAGGTAAAATAAGAGTTTTTCAGATAAATACAGAGAATATTTGTTTTGCCTTACCCTACGAAATGCAAAAGGGACTTCTTCAGGCTAAAAAGAAATACTACTAAACAAAAACTCAGATCTCCCTGAAAACTTTTATATTTAGTCTTCATTTTGTGAAGCTATTTTGCTGAAAACAGAATTTTATGTTGGTAATTTTTAGTTTCATCACTTTAAAGAGGTTACTCATTAGCTCTGTGTCTCCCCTGTTTGTGATGAGATGGCTGTCATCATTCTTACCGCACTTCCCATAAATGTGAGAAGTCCTTTTTCTCTGTCACTTTTAAGATTGTCTCCCTCATTTTTAGTATTTGACATTTGACTGGGATATATAAAGATGTGATTTTCAATGTATTTATCTTTTTGGAGGTTTGCATAACTAAGATGCTTGAAGTTCTGCAAACCCCATAACAGATATGTGTACATAACAAAAATAATTGAAATACGTAGTCAGTAATTTTGGATGAATACTGCTGTTCCTTCAGGATTTATGGCAACAAAAAAATGTAGATTGATTTCTTGCCAAAATTAGCAAGGTTGGATATAGAAAATTTAGGTATATCGTGGAAGTGTGTCATGTATGGGAATGTGTTCATTTATGCCTGCAGCAGGAAAAATGTATGGGAACTACTATTTCATAGACCAAACTGTAATGGCCATGGCAACTGACAGATACCAGTTTGCAGTAAAACAAAAGAGTTAGGAAACATATTTAACTAGACTCATCCAGAAAAAGTTTTCAGGAAATAAATGGACAAAGTGGAACAGAAATTTGTTAGTTGTCTTTCAATTAAATATATACATTTGACCATCTACTATGTCCTTTCATGAAAAATATGCATTTAGTGGGAGCCAGATGTCCAGGCATGGGAAACAAGGAGTCTGTGAACATCAGGCAGTGGTTAGCTACAGGACGGTGCAGGGCAGTGTCATGTTCTGCACTAAACCAAAATGAATGTGCTTGCCAACCATCCATTGTTAGTAGTTCAAATTCCCAAATTCTGTGAGACAGCACTCAACTGGTTAAGACCGCCTATGTGTGCCTCTTGATTATGCTGTTGGGAAAATGAAGATCAAGCCTCTTTGGTTTTTGTAAGAGAAGGCAGCCATTGTCTCTCAAAAGCATCCAGGATGTTAACAGAAAGGAGGCTGGATACTGATTATCCAAACTTTGAAAAATGTCTATTACACAGAATCACAAGAATGACAAGACCCGATAGCACAGCGATACATTGATCAAAATTGATTGTGCTGCATATATACACATCATAATTTACATAGCCTGTTTCTTTTTGTGTAGAGAATTAGATGATTTTTTTTCTTTAGTTGTGACTGTTATTTTAAAAATTCTAAGGAACATCCTCATAAGTAACTTTTTTCTCCTTTAAACTATTTCATGGAAAAGGCCGTTTTTGAATTATATGTAATACTCATTTTACATTTTGACATATTGCCAAACTGGTCTCCAGAAAGGTTCCTTTTTTTTTTTAAGTTTATTGGGGTGACAATTGTTCACAACGTTACGTAGATTTCAGGTGTACAATTCTGTAATATATCGTCTATATATCACATTGTGTGTTCACCACCCAGAGTCAGTTCCCTTTCCATCACCATATATTTGATCTCCTCTACCCTCATCTAGAAAGGATCTTTAAATTTATGCAACCACCCATAATGCTTGGAAGAAAAAGAAACACTTGCATTCCTGGTTGAGAACACTCTGTCAAGAGAGGGTAATATTTGAAAATGGTATGGCAGCAGTGACTATTCCAGAAAAGAGGATGGTATGTGGCTGGGATTATTACTGTTTACTTTGGAGTTCTCCATGGAGTGTGGTCCTTATACTAAAAAATGGATTTAGAAGAATTATTAAGTAGAAAAATTAAAATATAGAATAATTGCTTTGAGAATTGTGATTGGAAGTGAATAGGATGAATAGAATGTTTACAAAATGGTAGAAAAAAGAAAAATTAAATTCAGAAAGTATAAACATGTAATAGAACAAGCCAACACAATTCTGTTTCTTCCTCTATGAACTGCAAACACCAAAGAGAAAAATAAATTGGGTGAGAGTGTGAGGTCTTGAGTTGGTCAGTGTGTTCTAAGCTCATTGAGACAGCTGAGTAGGGGGAATTTAGGAATCTAGGATACTGGAGAATGTACCATTGAAATAAATGGTAGGAATAGTTAAGATAGTCAACAGTGCAGTCACTAATGTAACAATTTGGGAAAATTAGGGAAAGATAAAGAATTGAGTGCACTTTCTTTACGAGCATGAAAATTACTAACTGAATCCTACATAATGCCAAGCAAAATTTCTTGCATATTTGGTGCTCAACAAGTGTCAATGAACAATATTTTCTTCAAAAAATATTCTAAAAGGATGACCAACAAGGTGCAGCAGGCACCTGAGCGAGAGCAGAGCAAAGAGATACACTCAGTTCTCAGGGTTTTTAACCCAGAACAGAGCATAGGGGGAAGCTTTAGGGATGGAGGTCTGCAGTAGAAAAGAGCCAGAGAGAAGATAGAAGGGTGTGTGTGGCAGCTTCATGGAGCCCCTCCTCGAGCCCTCCTTTTAAACTTTTACTTGCTTGGAACATGTGATATCCAAAATATGGTTGTGGAAAGGGCACATTGATTGAGACCTGTGTAGGCTGAGCAGAAATGCAAACAGTGCACAGACATAGAAGCAGAGCAGATAAAAAATAAGGTGAAGTTTTCTTACCATTAAAAAGTAAAAAAAATCGAAGAATTCAGA
>NW_017731726.1:926408-931324 GCF_001890085.2 Hipposideros armiger
TGTTTGGTAGAATTCAACAGTGAAACCATCTGGAGCTAGAATTTTTCTTTGTGGAATATTTTCTCATTGTGAATTAAATTTCTTTAACAGATATGAGGTTATTTGGGCTTTCTGTTTCTTATTGTGTTTGTTTAGGTAAGTGGTATGTTCCAAGGAATTTGCCAGTTTTACCTATCAGATTTACTGTCATAACATTATTCATAGTATGTCATGTTATTGTCTGTCTATGACTGCAGAATTAGAAGTGGCATCCAGTCTTTTGAACGTGATATCAATAATGTTTAATATTAATAGTTAAAATTTATTATATGCCAGACACTTTATTATTCTCTAATAGTAAAAGTAAATAATTATTGGACAATTATTAAGTGTTAAGCACTGTTCTAAACATCTTATTATCTAAATCGTGCAGCAATACTGTGAGTTTGTTGCAATTATTGTCCCGTTTTACAGATGAGAACATCAAAGCACCAATTTGCTCATGGTCTCATTCATGGCTGTAGACACAGCCAGGGTCTGAACACTGACTGACCTGAATAGGCACTTTTAAGCATTTCACTCCAAGCTTCTGCATATATTTTGTTTAGTACTCAAAACTTAATGAGCAAATACTATTATTAACACCAGTTTTATAGATGAGGACATTGTGTTTCAATTAACTTCAGTTAATTAACTTGCCATGACTCACAAATGTGCTGATCTGTGAAGATATTTATTTTCTTTTTTTATTATAAATAATTTTTTGTTTTAAATTGTTAATTTAGAAAGTTTTTTTTCCCAATTACAGTTAACATTCAATATTGTATTAGTTTCAGGTTTATAGTATAGTGATTACACTGATAACTTACCAAGTGATCCCCTTCACACCATAGACACCATAGACAGTTATTACAATATTATTGACTGTATTTACTATGCCATCCTTTACATCTCTCTGACTACACCTGTATTTTGTAACTGCCAATTTGCACTTAATCCCTTCACTTTTTTCATCCAACCCCCGTCCCATCAGGCAACCATTCGTTTGTTCTTTATATCTATGAGTTTGTTTCTGTTTTATTTGTATATTTATTTTGTTCTTGAGATTCCACATATAAGTGATATATAATATGGTATTTGTCTTTCTCTGCCAGACTTATTTCACTTAGCATAATACCCTCTAGGTCCATCTTTGTTGTCATAAATGTTAAGATTTAATTTTTCATGGCTCAGTAATATTCCATTAAATATATTGTACCACATCTTTATCCAGTTGTCTACCCATGGGCACTTAGGTTGCTTCCATATCTTAACTACTGTAAATAATGCTGCAATGAAAATAGGGATGCATGTATCTCTTTTTGATTTAGTGTTTTGGATTTTTTTGGATAAATACCCAGAAGTGAGATTGCATGGTAGTTATATTTTTAATTTTTCGAGGAACCTCCAAGCTTTTTTCCACAGTGATTGTACCAGTTTGCAATCCCATCAACAGTGCACAAGGGTTCCATTTTCTTCATATCCTCAGCAACACTTGTTTGTTGATTTATTGATGTTAGCCAATCTGATGGTATGAGGTGATATCTCATTGTGGTTTTATTTTGCATTTTTCTGCTGATTAGTGATGGTGAGCATCTTTTCATATGTCTATTGGCCATCTGTATATCCTCTTTGGAGATGTGTCTATTTAGGGCCTCTGTCCAATTTTTTAATCGGATTGTCTTTTTGGTGATAAGTTCTATGTCTTCGTTATATATTTTAGATAGTACCCCCTTATTGGCTATATCACTGGCAAATATCTCTGTGAAGATAGATTTAAACCTAAGTGTGATATCAAAAACTTCACTAAATGTGTGAGGCTTGTGTTTGTGATGCTTTAATTAGTAAAGTAAAAGAACATCATAGTACTATACAATCAGGCTAGCATGGGTGATAACAGTAACTAGAAAGCAGCGCCAGAGGGATAGTGATGCTTAAAAGAAAACAATTGGGTTCAAGGCCTACTTTGCTTCCTGCATTTCAAATATAAACTATTTGGCTTTTATTTAATTAATTGTGTGCACATACAAATGTGATAGGCAGTCAGGTTTGTATACTGGAAGGTGAAATTGTGAGGTGTCACATTTTGATGACTTATGGAATGTCAGATCTCTTAGCTGCAAGGGACAGAAAAATCAATTCAAACTCTCCTAAGCACAGAGTCAACACAATGGCGCAAATAATAGTTTCAGATATCAGTTTTATTTTGTCCAGTTCAGATTCAAAAATTGTGATCATCTCCTGAACACACAGTCCCACATTGCACTTTTAGCCCTGTTTTCCTCTGGGTCTCCTCTCTCACAGTCATTCTTCTTGCTATGCAGTATGGCCACCAGCAGATCCATGCTTAAGCACTGTTCTGTCTTCCCAGAAGTTTAAAGAAATCCTACGATTGAACCCCATTGGTTCCTTGGACCTGTTTCTAGGCCTATCTATTAAACAATCACTCCCTTTAATCAGATGTGATACTGATTGAGAACGCCTGGGTGCCAAGCTCACCTCTAGTGGATGCAAGAGAGTTTATGTTGGAATGAGAATGAGGGGTGAGTGGTCCCCTTCTTCCTTTTCCATTAGAGATAAATACTATCTAGTTGCTATATTTCTTTATAGTTTAACCACTGATATGCCTCCCTGAACAATGTACTGTGGCTTTTTCTGTTTTTGAATTTTATATAAATGGCATCAAACAGCAGACAATATTTTAAATGGCTTATTTAACTCAATATTATACTTGTGTGATTCATGCAAGGTACAGATTGCAGCTGTGCTATATTCATTGCCATTGATGTATTATATTACAATTTGTGAATAGGCCACACTTTGTTTATCCACCATAGTGTGGATGGGACATTTTGTTGTTGTTATTGTTTCTAGCCTGAAGAAATTATAAAAAAAAAACACAAAATGTGATCACATGAGTATATTCTATATGAAGAGCACACATTTCTCTAGAACATATACCTATAACTGACTTTCTGGGTCACAGAATATGCATGATTTTACATTTAGAAGATAAGACTTAACTGTTACCCAAATATTTGTATCAATGTACGTTCCTACCAGAAATGTTTGAGAATTCCTACTGCTTTACATCTTTACTCTGCTTGATATTGTCTAAAAAAAAAAAGAAGTTTTTGTTAATTTGTTGACATATAATTGTTTCAAATTGTCATTGTCCTTGGTATTTCTCTGATAAATGAAGTTAAGTCCTTTCATTTTCATCACTTTGAATATTTTCTCCATATCCCTTCTGGCCTGCAAAGTTTCAGTTGAGAAACTGACAGTCTTATAGGAGCTCCCTCATAGGTAACTAACTGCTTTTCTCTTGCTGCTTTTAAGATTCTCTCTTTTGCTTAACTATCGGAGCCAGCCGATATGTCGAACAGTCCTGAGGGGGGGCACTAGAATTTAAAAAAGAGACAGAAGAGAGAGTTACCGGGAGGACTCCAGTAAATACTGAAGCACCGAGTTTATTTTACACAGCATATTTAAGGAAGGCACTACGTGTGAGCAGAGCATCAGACCATACAATTAACAATATCACCCTCTGTCCCTGTTAGATAAGCCAAACCTCCTGTTAGCTAAGCAGTTATACTAAGTATTCTTTCTCAAGGCTGTAACTGCACCTGGTTCCTTGTTCTCAAGAACTTGCTGTTCTTACCAGACTATCAGGATCTGCACAGGCATTTGCTTAGGCTGCAGAAAGTATCTAGTANTAGATGTTTTTCAGGACACAAAGGTTGCATGCCTTTTGTTAAATTTATCCCTGAATAGTTTATATTTTTATGCTACTGTAAATGGAATTTTTGAATTTTATTTTCCAATTGTTTGCTGCTAGTATACAGAAATATGGTTGAGTACTGACTGTATAATGACCTTGTATCTTGTCAGCTTGCTAAACTTCCTTTTCAGTTCTAGAAATTTTTTTATGTATTATGGAGTTTTCTGCAGAGAAAATCATGTTGTACGAGTATGCAAGCAGAGGTAGTTTTAATTCTTCCTTTTCTTGCTTTTTATTTTGTTGCATTATTGCACTGGCCACAGCCTTTAGTTAAAATGATGAATAGCAGTGGTGATTTCAAATAATCCATTGTTATTTATTTCAGGAGGACAGTGTCCAATAGTTCTCCATTAAAGGATGATGCTAGCTGTAGGATTTTCCTAAATACTCCGTATTAGTTTCCTATGGCTACCTTAACATATTATCATAAACTGGATGGCTTAAACAATAGACATTTATTACCTCACAATTGGGATGCCGGAAGTCTGAAATCAAGGTTGAGGCAGTGCCGTGCTCCCTCCAGAGATTGAAGGGCACGTTCTGTTCCTCGTCTCTTCCTGCTTCTGGTGGCTTCAGGCATTCATTGGCTTGGGGCTGTATCACTCAAGCCCTTGTCTCCACGGTTATACGGCCTCCTCCTCTTCTGTGTGTACAGTACATTTCTCCTCTTTGTGTCTCTTATAATGACACTTCTTGAATTTTTGGTCCCACGTCTAGCCTCACAACTGTGAGATAACAAATTTAATCCCCAGTGGTCTCATATTAGTTGAATTGCATCTGCATAAACTCATATTCTAAATAAGGTGCCATTCACAGTTTCTGGGGATTGAGAAATGAAAATATCTTTTTTTGGAACCACCTTTCAATCTAATACATATGCTGAATCAGGTTGAGGATGTTTCATTGTGTCCTAACGGGCTGAGTCTTTATCATGAATGGATGTTGGATTTTTGTCAAATTTTTTTTTCTGAATTTATTGAGATACTTCTATGCATTTTACCCTTCATTCTATTAATATGTTGCATTACATTTATTGATTTTTCAGTTGTTAAATGAACCTTGCATTTCAGAAATAAACCTACTTAGTCATCATGGATTATGCTTTGGATATATTGAT
>NW_017731726.1:938109-940352 GCF_001890085.2 Hipposideros armiger
AGCTTCAGAAATACAGTGTAGTGGTCAGGCCTCTACACCATCTATGAAGTGATCTCCCTAACAAGACATGAGTCCATCTGGCCTCCTAAAAAATATTTACAACATTATTGATTATATTCCCCAGACTGTCTTTTCTATCCCTGAGGCCACATTGTAGTTACCGATTTGTATTGTCTCATCCCTTCCCCTTCTCATTCATTCCCACCCCTCCCAATTAGCAACCCTCAGTTTTTCCTCTGTGTCTCTGAGACTATTCCTTGTAACCGTTTATGGACTAGAATATATTCCCTTTTGTTCTTTCAATGCATGAGATAATGGTACAGGGATGGGCTAGGGAGGCTTTCTCCCTTTCCCTGCTTGCTTCTGGGCTCCCCTTTGTTGTTTGCCTGAGGGATTCAGCATATGGCCTCACCTCTCCCAGGTAGCTCTTCCTTGGTCTCTCTAAATGAGGTCTTTGGATGATTCTTTTTCCCAGGCCTGAAGCCCCAGCACCAGGGCTCAAGGGCCTTGCTGCACAGTGCCAGGCTCTCAACCTTAGGCATTGTCTTGTTTCCCACTAATTTTGGACCTGCTTGTTCTGGGCATCTCTCCTTTGGTCCATTTGCACCTTTTCTTACTCTCAGTCCTAGTGTTCCATCTTTGCTCAATTTGGATTGTGTCTCTCTAGTTTTTTCTCAGGACAACCCTCTCATCTTCTGGATGTGTGTCTGAGTCTCAGAGGGGCTAGTTCTACCATGGCAGTGTTTGAAGTCCTGCCTCCTGGCTCTTTGTACTTGCCAGCAACTTGGAGGCTTTCAGGGCTTTTGGTTGCACTTGTGGCTCCTAGCCTTCTCAGGCTTTCAAACTTATAGTTCCATCCCCTCTTTGGAGGTGAGTAGAGGTTGGTTTCTGTACATTGGTTTCTGTAGTGTTTATAGGTTGTGGAGCCCCACACATCTTGCCATTTCCACTCCACAGATATTGATTCATATTGGCTTGGTCTCACTGAAACATTTCCTAGGGTCTTTGGAGATCCTTTGTCACCTAGTTTTGTGGGATATGCCATCATTGTTTTTTCTTTCACTGTCCTAATTGATGTCTTTGTCTTTTCAGATAGAATATTTTGGATATTCAAAATACATGCTGCCAAAATGATCACATCACTAGAATTACCCATGAATTTTAATTAAATAATATGAGGTAGAAGTTCTTACTCTGCCTTTCAAGTCTACCCCTCAGAGATAACTACTATTAAGATTTTATTGGATTTTTTCATATATTTTATAATCTTAAGTATATGCTAGTTCCTGTGGACTGAATTGTGTCACCCCAATATTCATATGTTGAAGTCCTAACCACCAGTGTGATGGTATTAGGAGGTGGGGGCCTTTGGGAAGTAATTAGGGTTGCATAAGGTCATGAGGGTGGGGTCTTTATGATGAAATTAGTGCCCTAATAATAAGAAACAGTAGAGAGCTTGCTTCCTTTCTCTCTCCACCATGCAAGGACAGAGTGAAAAGGCCACTGTCTGCAAGCCAGGAAGAGAGACCTCAATGGAGAACCTAATCTCTGCCACTACCACCCCTGTTGATTTTAAAGTCTAAGAACTAGTGAGAGAAATATATCAAAGTCTACTCTTCTGTGGATGTATCTGATAGCAATTTATGATTAAATCTGTAGCTAGTTTCACAGACATATTCCCTAGATGGTATTCTGGGAACAAGCACCAGCATTATAATAGCTGGTCATAACTGCCCAGGGGTGGCACTCTGAAATCTATCACTCTGGCTTCCAACTGGAGATTCTCTGAATGCTGGAGAAATATGGAGAGGCAGAGGTTGAGGCAAATGTTCATAGAATGAATAAGTCACCATTTATATTCCCTGCCTGGTGTGCTTTCCTGTTGGTCCTGTGATGGAGTGCCATGAAGGTCAGCTGAAGGTGTGGCAGGTGCTCCTGACAGTTTCAAAATGTTGCAGAAATATATTCAGGAAGGCTTCATTCTAATCTATTCATGATTCCAGAGAATCTTCATAGCTTGATAGGTTCTAAAAAAATATTTTTTTTCTATTTTCATTGAAACTGTATTAAACACATTTGTGCCCTAATATAAGGCAAACCCAAATAATGTCTAAAGCCCATCCTTTTTGATTAATCAGAAGCTTATCCAAAAAAAGCTTCTGTAAATTTGTACTTACCAAACTTAAGGATGAAAATGAAATTAAGTAGAAAATGTGTACTCATAACACTTTGTGTATTCATTT
>NW_017731726.1:941657-958669 GCF_001890085.2 Hipposideros armiger
AAAAGATGAATACAAGTCATGTTTGACTTCTGCAATTACAAGAGGTGCTCAAAGTGGTTACCATCAGCATCCAGACACTTCTGGTTATGGCAAACTACTGCTTGAGCAACATTTTGTATACATTTGTATACATTTTTTGGCACCCCAATATATACAATGGAATACTACTCTGCCATAAGAAAATATGAAATACTGCCATTTTCAAAAACATGGATGTATCTTGAGATTATTATGCTAAGTGAATTAAGTCAAATGGAAAAAATTGAGAACCATATGATTTCACTAATATGTGGGATATAAAACTGAAATCAACAAATGAACAAGACAAACAAACAAAGAAACAAAAAGTCATAGACACAGGCAATAGTTTAGTGATTACCAAGGGTAATGGGGAGAGGTGGCAGTAGAAGAGGGAAAAGGGTGTTAAATATTTGCTGATGGAAGAACTGACTCTGGGTGGTGAACACATTGCAATATACAGATGATGTATTATATAAATATACGCTTGAAACCTATGCAATTTTACTAATATCACCCTAATAAATTAAATAAATAATAAAAAAGATCAATCAAAGTTACAGAGAAACTCTGGTACATTTACCATGGTGGGTAATTAACCAGAGCCCTGAATTACCTGATAGCTCTAGAATCTGTTTTTATCTTTAAGGAGATGTTTATATTAGCAAACTGTAGGGGACTTAAAAGCAAAAGGCTTAATCTTATGTTCTTTGTAAGTAAACTTAGGCAACTCTTTATTAGTTCTTTATGCTTAATTTGTTTTAAAATATATTAACATGTTGGTCAAGAATTTGCATATTGTTTCTGAATCCTGAAAACACAAAATTTCTTTTCTAGATCAAGAGGTATATAAGAACATAATCTAGTCTCACTTATGAGGTGTAATAAAAAATACAGTGAATGTTTAAATAAAAAAATATTATAATAAAAGATACATTGCCATTAATCCCCCTCCAAAACACGCTCCCTTGCTTTGAACACACTTATTCCATCGCTCTTGCTACTTTCTGAAGCAATTCTGGAAGTCCTATTTCGTGAGTATCTTTTAGTTGCGCTGTCATGGCTGCTTCAATGTCCTGAATCATTTTGACTTTGAGGAAGAGCCAGAAGTCACACGGTGCCAGATCTGGTGAAAAGGTGAATGAGGACACACAGTGATGTTTTTATTTGACAGAAATTGCCATACCAGAAGGGATGTGTGATACGGAGCATTGTCATGATAGAGGATGATTTATGGCACACTTTAAACTGTAGCTCACACCCAACTGTCTGCACTGAACAAGTTGAAACTTGTCACACACTGTTACTAAGGTGGGACGCACTCTTTCCTGTTTTGAAGATCCCTGCCTTTCCATTGGATGGTGCTTGGCAGCAGCATTCACCGTATTTTGTGATCACAACGGAAAGGCTTCCTGTCACACATTTTGCTTCTGGTATGTCAGTTTCTGTCAAGTAAAAATACTACGGTGTGTTCTCATCCACCTTATTCACCAGATCTGACACCATGTGACTTCTGGCTCTTCCCCAAAGTCAAAATGACTATGAAAGGTAAATGATTTGAATTGATCCAGGACATAGAGGCAGCCACAACAGCACGACTACAGACATTCACGAGAGAGGACTTCAGAACTGCTTTGGAAAGTGGCAAGAATGATGGGATGAGTGTGTTCGAAGTGAGGGTAGTATTTTGAGGGGGATATATGGCAATCTGTCTTTTACTGTAATAAATTATTTTTATTTAGACATTCACCATATTTTTTTATCACATTTCATACAATAACAATGAGGATGTGCCTATTTTTGTGCATTCAGAAGACATTTAAAGTATAAAAAGAAAATATCTCGGGATTGTTACATATTTGATTTACGGAGTAGACATATTCAAGTAGTGGTTTTGCTAGAAGAAAAAAGAAATTTCTTCTCGGTTTGACTTTCCTGTGGTAATATTATCTGGGAGATGTTAACTCTAGTAGATAAGGGTAAATTTTTGAGAAGACAGCAAGCATATTATATGGTTTTTATAATATAAAAGCAGAATGAGAAAAATATCTACTTTTCAATGCATAACAAATCCAGCCATTCAAATGGGAGTAAAAATACAGATTCCCATGAAAATAAGTATAATCAAATAACTTATAAACTTTGAATTCTTTGAAGTATATAAGCATAAATGAAACCCTGAACAGTAATACAGTAAGTACCTTCCAATGCCACATACCTCAATATAGTATTTGCAACTGTGTGAGTCAGCAGCCTTGTGAAATGTGCCTGTGCTATTAAACTACTCTATGCTGTTAGTCACGCTCTTAGGTAAAACCTACGTAGGAGTTTCTAGACTCCACAGCCTGCCTTTTCTGATAAATGAAACCTATGTTTCATCCAAACTATTTGCTCTTCTTTTCCACTGTGCTACATTTGAGCTGATAAGCTAAAAAGAATCAACATTTACTAATCTGGTTAACACCTTCTTCGAACATATTTCTCATTTTGATTGTAGTGAACAGTGATGTTAATGAAAACGAACTTTTAAACCACCATCTAAATCTCAATGAACTCCAGCCACCTTCAGCAGAACTGATTTCCTTCACTTATTTTACAGTATCGTTTGTGGTGGAGCCCCAGCTGTTAAATCTCGTTTCTTCCTTGCCGATTCCCCATGTGTTCCCCACACTTCAGCACAGCCCACTTACCCAATAGATACTCCAGGGTCCTGGGCTCCTTCAAGCGCCAGAGTCCTTGAAAATTGGAGGTCTTCATCCAGAATCCTTCCTAATGTTGCTCAGCGACCTTAATGCCTTCCTATCTGGGTCCTTGTCAAAATCAAGTTAAGGTTCACCCCTCCTCATCTGAAGTCTCCTAAAGTGCTAATTCTCCAGCATTTCCCACTGCATTGTGGTTGCTGGCCTAGTGTTTTCTCTTTTCCTTAACTAAGCTTCAAGAAGCCAGATATGGTCTTTTATCTCAGATTCCCCATGGTTCATTCTAGAACCAACATAGAACAAGCAGAGGAGGCATTTGTTGTTGACAGTTTACTTCCAGAGGGCTTGGTACCCTTAAAGCTGTCTTATTGTAAAACATTCCAATTCATGGGAACTATTAGAGGAAGGCAAGGTCCCGGTTCCTTAAAAACAAAGAGTTAACTATGGTCTATTGTAGAAAGTATTATTGTCCTAATTATTAAGAAAAAATCAGATAAAACACTATTATTTCAATGCAGTATTTCGGACTTTTACTAAACATCATTGAAATATTTTGTGAGACCTAATTATAACTTGACTAGGTATGCATAATATTATAATAAGGTGAAAATAACAGAGCCCAACTTTGCTTCCTTGCTTTGTTTGAGAGTAATGGACCTTTAATTTACATATTTTTCCTTTCTTTTATTTCCCCATTCATAGTTCTCATTCTAATTTAATCACATGCTTAGAGAAAGAGAGAGATACTAATGTTCTGAGACACCATTAGAATTTGTGTGTTTCTGAATAAAATTAATAATGCAATATGGAAGAGAAAATTGCATTATTATCTAATAAATGTGGATATGCATGCTATCATACTTTCTACTTCAACCCTTAAAAAAATCTTGTTTAGTAAATGTAAAACAGAGGGATTTATAATATAAAATATATGTTATAGAGATACTACAAAATGGAAATAGTGACTATATTTGGGTGTTGGGTTTACTTAGGAGTATGACTTTTTAAATTGTTTATTTGTTTTTTGCAATTTTCTACAATGTGTATATGGTACTTGTATAATAATAATCATATATATATATATATATATATATATATATATATATGAGCCCACATATGTTTAATGTATGATATATTGTCGAGGGTCCACATATAAAGTACAGACAGTTGCCTAATAATAAACCATCTGGTTAATAAATAACATTTTCTTCTGAATTACGGAGAAAAATCTGACAGTAGTCAGATTTAAATGATAATTGTCAATTCTCTTAACTTTGTAATGGGCAGAGGTTAAGAGAGTTTTGATATTTTGTAGACTTTTAAAAAAATTCTATAAAAAGAGATGTATGATGAGGTGATGATTCTAGGTGAAAAGAGTTCTTAAATTATAAATTCCCTGAATTAAAGAAAAAGTTATAGCTTTATTCCTGATGCCTGAACTTCTCCCATGCAGATATGAATTAGTAACTACTACTTTGAGATGTTTTTACAGCAGTGGTTCTCAATAGGAGTGAGTTTGTTTCCAGGGGACATTTGGCAATGCTTGGTGACATTTTTAATTGTCAAAACTGGGGAGAGGGAGTTTGCTACTGGCACTTGTGAGTAGAGGCTAGGGAGGCTGCTGAACCTCCTACAAAGTATAGGACAGACCCCCCACAACAAATAATTATCTGACCCCAAATGTCAATAGAGACAATGCTGGGAAACACTGTCCAGAGTAATCGCTAATAGTTTGAACTTAGCAGCTCTGTTGGTCCTTAGCTTTAAACCATCCCTTAGGAGTTCTCATGAGCCTGTCTGTCAATAGCCAGAGCACTTAACAGAGATAACAACTCTAGGCTGGCTAGTGGCCATGAAATTTGAAGCTGAAACTAAGCATGGAGTGGTAAGGTTGGGGAAGGGAGTTAGTCAAAAATTATAGTATAATCGACTTGGGAGAAGAAAGAATATATATATTAAGAACAAATATGATGATTCATTTCAGCAGAACTTCTGCCACTTTTTGTTTTGGAAGAGGAGCTCAAGGTCTTCTTTATATTCAATTGAGGTGTTATTGATCACTGCAAACAGGAGCAGATTTGACTTGAGCTGCGAGTCCAAACTGCCAAGGCTGGAGGCACATGGTGTGCAAAAGCAGCCAGGTTGTGTGGTGGTGAGGGGGTGCACAATGGGAAGTGGTCGCCTAGTTAGGTATTTCAGCCACTTTGCACAGCTTTCTCCCTTTGGGGTAGCAGAAGGGCTCTGGTGGATTTTCCCTTTTGGTGTTAAAAAGCCAGTCACGCTTAGATCATCTCTGTGTTCTGAAACTGGGTCTGGTCTGCCTGGGAGCTTTCTGTGTGTGTGTCCCAGCTCAGGGACACCCCGTGCACTTCCCTAGTCAAGGCTTTTCTGACCTTTCTGTCTTAGGAGAGATCAATAGACATATATAAACCTGCCCTGGCAGCATCTTCAAATAAAGAAAAAAACAGGGTACAAAAAAAAAAGGAGTAGATAAGAGAAAGAAGTATGAAATAAATCCTATAACCCAGGTATTAAATACCTAAATCTAGATAGCGACAAAGATAGATAGAAAAATAGATAACAGAGATAAGAAATATCCCTTTTAAAATTCTTTTGTGCTAAACAAAAAATCCTCACTGTGAATTTATAACAAGAACGGCTGTATTTTATCACAAAGGTCCAACAGGTTCAAAACAAAAGAGACAGAGAATCATTTCAGGATTTAGAATATTCTATGCTCATTTTCGTGTTCTTCAAAACCTTTTATCAAAAAACAGAAACTCAGACTTCTGATAATATCTTTCACATGTGTTTTATTTATACAACAGAAAACGCCAGACCTTACACTCACTTAAGTCTACAAGCAGACTTTATGTTGTATTTAAAAATACCACTTTTCTGTTATCCCAACACCCACAGCGGCTCTCCAAAATGAACACGCGTGATCCATTCCTTTGGTTTCTCAAGATATTTACTTAGAACGTGGCACCCAATACTGGCAATGTGACGTGAATGTGCACCCCACGGAGTATTAGGGTCATTAGAAAGCAGGGAAGGACGATGACACAGTGATTGCCAGGTGGCACAAACCACTTTCCTAGGCGACCGCCAGAGAGAGCTCCGGACACGGCTTCGCTCTGGTTGCGCGCACAGAGGGGCGTCTGGCACCCGCGCGCGCCGTCTCTTGTTCCCGGCTTGGGTGGGAGTGAGGGGTGGAGTGGGCAGTGTCTTTAGATAAAGCTAGACTGATGTTTGCCCACAGCATCAACCTGCACGAGCAGGGATCGTGAGGACCCCAGGTTTTCCCAGCGCGTCTGTCGCTTTCCCGGAACTCCGAGAATCAACGCTAAGGGGCACCAGAGGCTTAGGCTGCAGCGGCTGCCACCCGGGCAGGCCGATGACCTGCTGCTGCGGAAGTCCTGGGGAGACAAAACCTAACTTGGTGGGCGCTGGGGCACAGGCCGAAGGAGTCAGTGTCAAGGGAGCTTGGGGTGCTCCAGCTCCAAGGAGGAGCCCTCCGAGGTCAATATGTTGAACTAGGAGCAGAGGCTAGGCTTTGACCCCTGGTATCCAACGTCTTACTGATTTTTTTTCTTGACTATATGAGGCCACTTGTTTTTACTTTCGAATATGAAATACGTCGCAGTAATATATACAGCGACATGTGTAGGTATAGATACGCACACCATCCCTTCTATATATGGTACTAAACTCATTTGACAGAATAATGCGCTGGTAGTTGTTGATCTCTGGTTTTCTAGCAATCCCGAGGCACATAGACCAGATGTCACCTCCTGTATCCTCTATCCAGTTCGTGTTTACTCCCCTATTTCCCCAACCTTCCATGTGAAGGCGAGCATTACTTAGTTAAGAGTGCAATACCCGGACCCTCTCCCCATTAGCAACCCAGAACTGCCCGCCTGCAACTCGGGCTTTCTCAGAGAGAGAGAGAGAGAGAGAGAGAGAGAGAGAGAGAGAGAGAGAGAGAGTGAGAGAGTGGGAGATGCTGAAGAAATTGTCTAGCACCCTCAGTCACGCATTCGCATTCTGACTTTTGTCAGTACTAACAGAATAAGCCAAAAGGTGGGGATACGGGACAGAAAGGAAGGAACAAGCTCCGGAGCCCAGAAGCCCAGGAGGGCCAGCCGGCACAGCCGCACCCCCCCTCCCCTGACCCCGGCGAGTCCTCGCCCTCCTCCTCCGCGCCGGCCGAGCCCGGTGCCAATGCGCCAGGATGGAGAGATCTCGGCGCGGGAGGAGATGACGCAAAAGCCAGCGCTCCCCCCAAAAAAGTGTTTCTCCAATACGAAGATGGCGGCAACTTAGCCGGGGACTGAAGATGACTGTGGCTCTCGGGAGGCCCAGCCCAGGCGATTCGGCCCCGAGGTCCGGGGGAGGCGGTGTCAGCAGTCGAAGCCCGGCGGCGGCGCCCGCGGGCAGACCTGCGGCAGCAGCGGCGGCGGCGGCGGCGGCGGCAGTTAGAGCGCGGGGTGGGGGGTGGGGGGGAGGGAGAGCCCTGCTGGCGGCGGCCGCCCAGGCTCCGGACTCCGGGAGAGACAGCGAGAAGTAGGAGCAGGAGGAGGAGAGAAAGAAGAAAAGAAAGGAGGAGGAGAAGCGGAGGAGGAGGAGGAGAGGAGCTGGGGAGGCTCTCTGGTCGCTGTCAGTGGGCAGCGGAGACGCGGCATGCCCCTGGCCGGGGGGAGCGGGCTGTCCTCAGCAGGGCCATGGGGACCCGCGCTCTGACAATGCCTGGGTGAGAGGAGCAGCGCCAGCTACCCTACCACCTCCATCATCACCTCCTGCACTCAGCTCACCACCGGCCACCAGCCCCAGCCGCCTCTGACTCTCGCTGTCTCTCTGTCTCTCTCTCTCTCTCTCTCACTCTCTCTCTCTCTCTCTCTCTCTGCATTATTGTTTCCCACTCTACAGAGGATGTGGTCGGCTGATGATTAGGTCGGAAGCAAGTCAGATCTTCCTCCAAAGCCTGGTAATATTTATGTAGGCAGGCAGAAAGAAAGAGAGAGAGAGAGAGAGAGAGAGAGAGAGAGAGAGAGAGAGAGAGAGAGAGAGAGAGAGAGAAGGAAAGAAGACAGAGAAGAGGAGAGAGGGAAAGAGAGAGAGATAGAAGAAACGGGAGGAGGGGATAAGGAAATTAAACCCTTTAAGTCAATGCATATTGTGGTGACACCGGCACAGGAGCCCTCACGGTGGAGTCGGCCAGGGCTGTGCGTTCCCAAAATATGACCAGAGGTGCTTGGATGTGTCGGCAGTATGACGACGGCTTAAAAATCTGGTTGGCAGCACCCCGGGAGAACGAGAAACCGTTCATCGATTCAGAGAGGGCTCAGAAATGGCGACTGTCTCTGGCATCTCTCTTGTTTTTCACAGTCCTGCTCTCTGATCACTTGTGGTTCTGCGCCGAGGCCAAGCTGACCCGAGCCCGGGACAAGGAGCAGCAGCAGCAGCAGCAGCAGCAGCAGCAGCAGCAGCAGCAACAGCAACAGCAGCAGCGGCAGCAGCGGCAGAGGCAGCAGCAGCGGCAGCGGCAGCAGGAACCCTCCTGGCCCGCGCTCCTGGCGAGCATGGGGGAGTCCTCGCCCGCCGCCCAGGCACACAGACTCCTCTCCGCCTCCTCGTCCCCCACCCTACCCCCCTCCCCGGGAGACGGCGGCGGCGGCAGCAAGGGCAACCGAGGCAAAAACAGCCGGAGCAAGGCTCTTTTTCTAGGAAACTCTGCCAAACCCCTGTGGCGCCTGGAGACTTGTTACCCCCAGGGCGCCTCCTCGGGCCAGTGCTTCACCGTGGAGAGCGCCGACGCCGTGTGCGCCAGGAACTGGAGTCGGGGGGTGGCGGCCGGGGAGGAGGAGCAGCAGGTGAGGGGCACGCATCCAACTCCGATCTGGAACTTGTCGGATTTTTACCTTTCGTTTTGTAATTCCTACACACTTTGGGAGTTGTTCTCGGGGTTGTCAAGTCCCAACACTTTGAACTGTAGCCTGGATGTGGTGCTTAAGGAGGGCGGCGAAAGGACCACTTGCAGGCAATGCATCGAGGCTTACCAAGACTACGATCACCACGCTCAGGAGAAATACGAAGAGTTTGAAAGTGTGCTCCATAAATATTTACAATCGGAGGAGTACTCGGTGAAATCGTGTCCTGAGGACTGTAAGGTAGGAACAGCGGGTTCCTCTTTTATTTCTCTGTCCTTTTTGTGCTTTTCTAGCTGTTTTGCTTGGTCGGAGTGTCTTCTAGAGTTTTAAAATAGAGTTTTTTGGGCTCTGGTTTTGTTGTTACTTCAGTCCCTGTTTTTGTGGTTATAAGAGCTTGCCTTGCTTCTTGAGTTGGGAATACCTCGTGGATTACTGGTGGACTGGTGGTACCTCCTTCTGGGAATCCTTAGAAGATCAGGGAAGACCCTAGTCTTCTGAGGTAATCAAGCTAGTGCTTTAACTATCTATTACAGATGTGTGATTGGTTTAAACTGTTGCCTTTTATTAAAAATGGAATTTAAATGCGGTTTGTTAGGAAGACAGTGATGGGGCTGCATACTGATGATTCCATCTAAAATCAAAAGGGTCAGAGACAGGCATGTGTAGTTTGGCTTATGAACCTGCACGCATGAAGTCTCTGATAGTGAATCATTAAGTTGTCTGACAAGAGGGACAAGAGGAAGTATTTGTAGTTGTTTATATAGGAAGAAAAAAAACCCCCACATTTTACTTGTTTTGAATGGGTATTTCTGGTTGTTTGGAAAGTCTGGAGGCCTACCTAAGTATATTTACTCACCATAAGTTTTTTTGTTTTCCCTTAGGCATTTGTAAAATTATTGAGGTGATGCTCAATATAAGTAGAATGGTTTAATTAAGTATCTGGTGATCGATGATCAGTGTTAGGTTTTACCAGACACCTTATGTAATTAGTTTGACTTTTCAGAATGCTCTACAGAAGTACCAAATGGCAAATGAGTGAAAAATACTGAACTCTTTCATATTGTGTATCTTCAACCCCTTCCTGTTTAATATAATAATGAATATAACCCTTGCTGATTGACAAAGAAGTGTATTCAAGTTTCTTAAAAAATGACCAATGCAACCAACCAACCATGGGTGCATACCCTAGCAGAAGTGTTACTGTCCGTGGTGCTGAAATAAGATTTGCCCAAGAGCTCTGTTGAAGATGAAGACACTGCAGTGACCTCTCAGTAAGAAAGAAATGATGACAGAATCTCAGTAAGCCATAATGTTTTATTCAAAGGGTAATTTCTTAAACACCACAATGAAATAGTATTGTTTTTAAAAAGAAATAATACACCACATTCTCTCTTTTCCTTTCTCTTCACTACTTCCCCAATACTACACAGGAACAAAACAACTGTCTCTATTTTGCCTCACTTGCTTTGTGCTGGGGAAGTATGGGCAGTATGGACCAAAGGACTTTGTGATGCTTGACAAGATAACTGGGCTAAGGGATACCTATTTATAATAAACATGGTTCAAGGGTTGTTTGTACTTTGGATTGATTAGTTATGCTTTTGACAATTAAGCTAAACACAAACTAAACTTGCTTTGTCAACATTCTTAAATGTTGAAAACAGTAATATTGAGGTTACAACATTAATTTAGAATGCTACTTCACTAGATAAATGGATCTGACACTTTCCTACAAATTTTTCTTAACCATGCCACTATAACTCATGCCTGGGGATTAAACTTAGTCTTAGTGGTAGGAGTTAATAATGAATGGCTAGTGTGCTTTTTACATAGTTATTTATTTTGACAAGATATATTGCATTGGAAAAATAAGGAAATTTATGTACCTGCTAATTTTACTACTAATAAAAAGGTTGCAAGGGTTTCAGTATACTATTTGTTTTTAAAGTGGTACCTTGTAATATTTTGAATCTGCCCACTTTTCTGAATGTAATTCTTATAGAAATATCTAAAAATTGCAATTTTCATAAGTTCAGCATTTAAGAGATAGCCTGTATGGTCAGTAGACTGATAATCAGTAGACTATCTTTCAAATAAGCATGTCAAATATATCTTTGTTCAAATATCCAAAGTTTAAATATAAGTAGATGTTTATTTTTTCCCTGACCTGAAAGAATTCTCAACTTTATATTTGTGTCATCATAGCCGTAAGGTAAAGTGTAGGTTAAACTAATTTGTAGTGTTACGAAATACATCTGGATTGTGTTTTTGTATAAACACGTAGTTGTTAACTGTATACACAAAAGCACATTACAAAAACAAAACAAAACTCCTTAACTCCTTTTTAGAAACATTTCTTCTTCACATTGCAAAGTACGCACAGTCATTTGAGTTTCTCATCACCACAAGACAGAATTTATGGCCTATGATGTCTTGTAGCTATTTCTTGGTTGTGTGATTTTTGTTTGTCAATTTGAAACATTTATTCCACAATAACTGTTTTCACAAATTACATTTTCAAATTTAAGGTGCAGGTGTTCTTGGTTAATGACATAAATTGATTGGTTTCTTAGTTTAGTATATAATTTATAATTTTGCAAAAGTCACAATCATATCGACTACAAATTATATTACATGGCTTAAAATGCTACTTGGAGACTGAAAAATGTGTGTGAGTTCCTTTCTAAACACTTTTACTTATTTCAAACATACTTATATGAAATATTTATGAAATTATGATTATCATCAGTAACTTTGTTCAAGATATACATTTTATGCAAAATTTTCCATATTTTAAGGTAGTCACAAAGGCCTAGGCTATTTTAAAAATAAATGCATTATATTTCTGGAATTGGTAATATATTCATGAAAAATATACAATTTAATAGTTTATAAATGTATTTATAAAATGTGGACAGAATACATTTAGTCATATTAGTTATACAAATTATTGGAATTTATATTTTAGGAGAACAATATTAACTTTAGCATACTCATATATATAATAATGCAGTGATTTCTAGGTTTTAAAAGTTAGGACATATTGTTACCTTCTAGTTTTATATTCTCCCCCATAAAAAAAGGCACATTCCATATATGTATAAAATAAAATTAATTTAATTTAATTTTTATTTAACTTGTTTTAAAGGGCTTTTTGATCTCTTATGCTAAAAAACAGAAAAACAAACAAAAGAAGAAAAACAAAAAACTTATTATTGATCTGATGCAATCAAAATGCCTTGCTTGAGTCCATAGTAATTTGAGATCAAATACACATTGGATTTACTTTAGTAAATTTTGTATTACAACACATAATAGAAATCATTTGCACCCACCAATATTTTTTAATTTTCTGAAAAATAGCTGGCTTGATTTTTTAAAAATATAAACACTTATCTGGGAAGTAACTTATTGAAAAATAAAGAACAAGATCTGTTGCATATACCTATGCTATAGTAGTTAAGCTACTATATTACATAAATCAAGTAGCAAAAATTATGACAGCAATTCTCTATAATTTGCAGTGTTATTCAAAATAATATTTTTGATATATGATAAGAATCTGACAAATTTGTAATCTTCAAGTTGATTGGTAATATTTAAATATACAATATTCTAAGCTACAAAATTACATATGAATATTAACATGTTTGATTTTTAAAAAAATATTTTCTCTTAGCTATGTCTTTAGCTCCTAAGCATACTTGAAAATATATATTATAAAATTGGGGTATTTAGGAAAAATAAATTTCTATGTTACAGGTAAACTTTTGATATTGATAGCTTTATTTACTATACCTTAAGCCAGATGATCAGTTAAAGAATATTTGAGATTAGATTCTAAGATAAATATCACATTACCTGTATTTTAGTTCTCTCAGGATAAATTCTAATCTTTATACTTTCAAGAATATATGCATTCTCATTTTTATTTTCATAATCTCATTAAAGCACATTCTGTTGATGATTTTTATTTGACAGACACTGACCGACAGGATACTCCGCAAATGTCAGGCATATATAACAATTGTGATACCTGAGGTTTTCTGTATTGTTTGCAGAACCATTTCCAAATGTTAACTAGTTTGAGAACATAGATTTTGGGTTACATGATGTGCAATTTGAGCATTTCTTATGATCTTAATTCATTTTGTTGTCATGCACTCTAGATTCTTGAAAAATATTTTAAAAAAAGTAACGATTCTTTCCACTTAAATATTGAATATAAAATATTATTCTGCTGTTGATTACATGCTATTGTGCTACATGCTAGAAGTGTAGAATACATATGTAAATAGACCTTTTTATATTCTAACATTTTATTATTTTCAAATCATGTTGCTATAGGGGAGTTCCTTCTCTGCAAAATCAATCTCACCATGCTGATGATTACTGTAACCATTAATAAGGCCATTTACAAGGTTAAAATCACTATCATAATAATTTTTATGACCTAGATTTTTATTTTTCATATTTTTGTTCCATATGCAACCACCAATTTCATTATCTGTGTTTTATTTTTATAGGGAAACTCTCAAAATTTTACCTTAATATTAGATGCCTGTTGTTTTATAGACTAAAGAATGAATATTTTTATTTTGGATTTATAACTGGGTCAGATTAGTAGCTATATAGGGCATAACCAAAAAGCTTTAATAATTGCTGTTATACATTAGTTTTAATTGCTTTAATTAGATGAGGTTGGCATCTGCATGTGCAAGGTGAATTAAAATATGAAAGAAATCAGTAATGCTCTCAGTCTCATGTTCCTCCACATATAAATCATAATCCATTAAGATATTTTTTCATGCTAGGTTGAATATATAAGAACAAGTATACAGATAACTACTTCAAACAAAATACTATTTTCATTTGAATTATCTGACCTATTGTTTTAATTTCAATTCCCAATTTCCTTTTTAATCTTCATCTACTACATCGACCTCACATTGAGGTCGACCAAACATTTTGTTGTTTATACTGATTTGCACTGCAAAGGTATTTCTTCAATATCAGTAAATATTTACTCTAGATCAGTGATCCTTGGGGTCACATTGAAATATCCTGGGGGTCTTTGAATATGCTTCCAGCCCCCAGAGATTCTGATTTCATTGGTCTGGCTTGTGTCATGAGCATGGAGTCTTCCGCTTTCCCTGATGATGTGTTCCCAAGGCTGAGAACCACTCTTCTAGTGGACAGAGACAACCAACGAGGAAAGACTTTTAGCTCCAATGCCACAGTAATACATAGTAATCTCATTTTTTCAACTGATTCAAATGGAACTCAGAAAAATATTTTTAAAACATAAAGGCAATAAGACATAGCTACAGGTCAGGGGAGCAAATATGTAGTAACTGGGCTGAGGAAATAGATGAGAAGTGAACCAACTGGGTGAAAGGGTTAGGGGATATTCCTGAAGAGAATGTGGAGAGAAGGCAGATGCATAGAGGCCAAAGTTGTAAATGTTTATGGATGGTCCTGTTGGCTGTGGATACTGTCTTTAGCCAGAACTGAGTCATTAGACTGGGCTCAGTAATGGCCTGAGCACAAGTACAGAAATTGAATGATTGTCTGTGAGACAGATCAACTATTTTGATTAGAGGAATCCCAGCTTCAGTATTTTTGTCTCATATTTTACCCTATATAAATGGCTTAAACTTTTTCAAAGGAACATAGTTGGTTAGTTTTAAGAGAAAACCTTATAGTTGAGTTGCTTTTATAGTTGGATTTTCACAGTATTTTGCATGAACTGGGTCTATTCTTTCTTCATCAATTCACTTTAGTAAGCCTAGCAAATTACTAATTCGTTTTCACTTTTTTTTTCATTGTAATGATAAGCCATGGTGTTTTTTTTTTAATTTCTGTAATAGTGGAATAACTAGTATAACAGTCATATAGTTTTATGAAGGTGCAAACTGCTAAGTAGTCACAGATTACTACCAAGCTTAATTTAAGAATTAGTTTTAGAAGTATCTTATCATTGTTCTGTTTTGAAATGACTGTAATAGCATTCATATTTTACTTTTTAACATTTTAGATTATAAGATGCTGTGAGACACTATATCTGCTTTATCTAATAATAAATTAAATATTATTACAATCCAAATAACGGAATTTCCTAATGAAATGTTCTAATTTACTCTGATTCTGTAAAACTAAAAACAAGAGATGATTAACATTTGCCTTTCTTTGCTAATACGTAGTTAATGATTTATACTGTGTATTGTACTGAATGCATGAAAGTATTTAATTCTTGGGTGTTTAAAGTGATAAAAGGTAATAGTTGATTCTTCTCCCTCCTCCCCATAGTCTGTTTCTACATTCAACCATTTATAAAGAAAATATTGTAGAAGATACCACAGTTAGCAAGAAAAATCCTGCAAAAAAAATAGAAGTTTACTACCTGTTTAAATATTGCTGTTCTTTTTAGCAGTACAATAGCGGTTGTATAGCCACACGTATGTGCAATGCATGAATGTAATAATCACTTCTATGGAAATTGTGGGGATTTTGTTAGTTGCTCCACCTTACACCAGAGGAAAAATGTGCTCTAGTCAAAACTGTGACACTGTGACTCTTCACCTCTCTGTTTCCTCTTTCTTCTCAGTGTGCCTTCTTGCCACCAATTGGCTGAGTTAGTTCCTGTCAATTGGAAGCTGCATTTTCAGGGCATGTGTCCCATGAGAAACCCAAAGTTCAGGAGTCTTTCATCTCTGTATCTTCGCTCATATAAAAAATGCTCAACCTCTTTCTTAGTGAACCGTCACTGTCTTAGTTTATTTGCAAAGAATATTGAACTAAGATGTCAATGGATGATCATGACAATGTATTAGCTCTCACAGAAAATGATTTGAACCACTCAGAAATTTAAGTGTTGGAACAGCTTAAATGGTTGCTCGCAAGCTTTAGAGCTTATTAGAAGTCAGAAAATAGTCTATTCCTTTACTCTTCACATCATTTCTATGAGGTATTATCACAGATTTTATAGATGAGTAAAGTGAAGACATAAAGTTAACTATTCCAAGGTCAAACAGCTGGGTAGTATTAAAGGTCAAGTTCACTTCATTGCGTTAATATATTTTCTTTTTCTCTTTCATGATGAGTATTACAAACATACTAAAGAATGAAGAGATTAGTATAATAACCCCAGCTAGACCTGTCACATAGATTTAACAATGGTTAAAAACCTTACCATATTTACTTATTTTTATTTTGAATTATCATTAAAGGCATTTTATAGATGATATAGCAAGCTAAGATGACAGAAATATAGAGGTCCCTGTGATGGTGGGCCAGAAATTCCAGGTTCATCATTTCAAAGGCTTAGGAGGAGATATAAAAATGAATAAATTAGCAGAAGACTTAGGTTTCTGATTTCAGTTTAGAGTTGAGCAGATAAAGGATGTGTGTAGGATTTCAGTGGTGGAGAGTAAACTTAGAATATCTATGATAGTTTTTATTCTGAATTCATAAGTTAAATAAGATACAGTCACACTGGAGGTCAGGGATTCAACATATGAATTGGGGGGATACATTCCATCCATAACATTGAGTAAGGCATGTGTCGAGAGCTGTAGGAAATACCTCTGGGAAGATGTTAGTGCTCAATTGTGAGGGATCATGTATTCCATGTTAAGGTCTTTGAATTTCATTTGCTGTATGATAAAATATCAGAGAGAAATTTTAATCAAGGAATTCACTGGGATGATTTATTTTTCTCAAAAATGAGCTCTGGCAGCAGTGTGACATTAGGTTGGAACAGGGTGAACTTATGCCGGAGAGGCCAATTCAGAATCTGCTGTCTTCCTTAGGAGTAATACGATGACTAAATCAGCACTCTGCAACAGAACTTTCTATGGTGACAGAAATGTTTTCTACTTTACCCTAGCCAATATGGTAGCCACTAGCCATGTGTGGCTAGGGTGAGTGAACAACTGAATTTTAAATTTTATTTAATGTTAAGTAGTCTAAATTTAAATAATCCCAAGTGGCTAGTGGCTACCATGTTGGACAGAAAATTCTAAATGGCTGCAGGAGCTATGGAAGTGGAGAAGAAAGACATGCTTCAGGAGACATTTCTGAGTTCAAATTTACCAGTTGCTGTGTAGAGGAAGGATATGATTCAAGCTTTATCAAATGTGAGACTGTGAATGTTGATACCATTTAATGAGATGGGAAATATAGGGGGAAGAACAAGTTGGGATTGAGATTGGTAAAAGAAATAAGGAGTTCATTTTTGGAGATAATAATATCAGGAGATATCCAGTATATACTATGCAACATAAGTAGGGAGTTTGGGTGTAAAGTTCCCTTTCTACATGTTGGTTTGATTCAGGAAGCTTTGGGCAGAGATTAGATGACTTAA
>NW_017731726.1:959699-1056557 GCF_001890085.2 Hipposideros armiger
CTATTTCTTTATAGGTTTTCTTTAAAAAGTTTATGTGTTTGATAGAAAGGTTTAAAAGTAGAAATTCATTATCTATTACTAGAATTGTACACCTGAAACCTATATAACTTTACTAACAATTGTGACCCCAATAAACTTTAATTTAAAAAAAGTAGAAATTAATTTTAACCCTAATAAAGAAATATAGTGAAAAGAACAGTTGAGGATAGATTGGGTTCAACTCCCAGCAGCACTCACTGTTTATTAGCTATATAACACAGTCCAAGTTACTTAAAATAGGAACTCTAGTATCTGTTTCATAGGATGGTTATGGGGGAGAAATTAAGACACTCCCATGCATATAAAAGTACCTAAGGGAGGGCTTGACTATGTCCAGTAAATGGTAGCAGTTCATTAAAACCCATGACGGGAGGGGAAAGCCATAAGAAACATCCGTAAAGTTAATATAGTCTTCAGTTGAGATGTCATAAATTTTCTGGTATACAATGCTCATTTACAAGACATTTATAAGCAGACTTTGCATTTTGCATGGTAAATCGCTCTGCTTTATTGCCTCTACATTCATCTACTTCTCTATATTACTGAACAATGCTAGAATCAAATGGAAAACAACATTCAACAGGAGCAAAAATGTTACGTTTCTAAAGCTTGAATTTTTTTGAGTTATTTCAGATTAAGATTAACATGTGCTGGGTTTTAAATGGAGTGGATTTTCTTAGACTACTCTAAAGTGGCTTGTGCACTTTTGTTCACAAACCTCTCTTGGAGAACACATGGAAAGGTCATTGTAATGATCTTCCATATCCTGGAAACCGATGGGTAAAAATAATCTTGGGGGAAGTTGTCTGTTATACAGTTTGTTTGGCATTGCAAGGTCACATGCCCCAAATTCCACATTAAAAGGTGGAACTCTCTGACCTGCATTCTAGTTACTTGGCCTTGTCTTTGTTTTGATGTCTCAATTATTTTCTGCACCACCCCATATTTACCCACTGTGCCACACTTAGTATTTTTATTGATTGGGGCGGGAGAGGAAATAGGGTCAAAGATTGCCTTGACATTGAACTACAGCTAGCAGGCAGGGCCAACATGGCAAGTGCCAAGAAATGGGGTAAGATAAAAGGCTATCAGCTCTGCTTCATGCATGGGAATGTGATCCCCTGAGAAAGAGAAGACACAGGGAGACACAGTAAGGGTCTTGAACTGTTAAAAAGTGTCATGTGTAAGTGGAATCTTACTATTCAGTACTTCCAATGGCTCTGGGTTGAGAATTGGGCCTTGTTATGTAGGAGCTTTAGGAATATCTCTTATCTATTAAGAGCAGAGTATCCTATTAAAGGATACAATGGAAAAGGTTGCCTGAGGAAATCAGATTGCATTGCTACAGAAGATGTACAGATGGGTTGGGAGCTACCTGCCATAACCATATGTGTTGCAGGTTGACGAGATGATTTTAAATATTGCATCCAATGTCCTTTAGCATAAATGAGATACCTGGAAGTGATAACTTTGCATGTGAAACTGTATTTATTGCTCATTTCATCAAGGAAAAAAATTCCATTATAGAGAAAACATAAGTAAAGTAATACCTTGGTTTGTGAGCATAATTCGTTTCAGAAACGAACTACTTGTATCGCAAGACATCACTTGTTTACCATGTTAAAATGTGTTAGAAATGTTTGCTCATTGTGGAACTCTCACAAACCACGTCGTTACTCGCAATCCAAGGTTTTACTGTATTTTCTTAGCCTGACACCTTGCTTTTAGTAATAGTACTTTGGTTTTAAAAAGGAAAGGCCTGACAATTTTACATTATTTCCCTGCTTCCTATTTATATTGTTATCAGTCTAAATAGTTTTGAAAAAGAATGAATCAACTACATGTGCTTATCCTGAAGATAGATAGGAAGTGCGTTAGGCTGATCTATGAGTAAATTTGTTTGTTATTGTTGATATCAAAAATAGTCATTATTTTCTTCTGTTCACAACACATCAGTCACTATTATAAACTCCCAAATGATTCTCGAGCAAAGCAGAACTAAACAACATGGTCAGACTGGGAAATAAAAGGTGGATATGATATTTTTCTGTTGGTTTTGTAGCACTTCTTTTTACATATTAATTCATCCCCCCATCCAGTTCTTTGTAGACATTATTACTGTATAAAATGACCCACTCTCATAGAATTATATCCATTTATTAAGTTTTTACAATAAACAAATCCTATACTGATAATTTTATTATCCTTATCTTATTTATTCCCAACAATAGTCCAATATTATGGGCAAAATTAGCTTTCTTCAACAAATGGGGTGACTAAGGCTTAGGGAAGGTAAGAAATGTGCCAGAGTTCTCCCAGTAAGTTTGGCATAGCCTGAATCCAAACCCAGTATTATCTGGTTCTGAATCTCATGGGCTTGACTTTACTATGCTGTCCACTCTGTCACAAATCATTGTTCATGCCTAGTGGTTTTGTTTTGTTTTGTTTTGCTTTTTAAGGGGGGAGAATGTGGGTGGATGACAGCAGGAGTGGATAGAATATAAAGTTCTTTGGCACAGAAAATATAACTTACTTCATCCAAACTTGTTGCAGCATTTTGGTGTAGGAAATGAGCATGGGCCAAATAGTCAGAAAGGCCTAGATTCAAATTTTTTTTTTCTACCAAATCCTGCAAGATGAGGATATTTATATACAGTGTAAAGAGTCCCTGAGAAAAGGGACACAGCAGGTGTGTGATAAAATGTAGCTGGCAAGTAGTAGTCCCCTCGGTTAAAGCTCCCCTGAGAAGAGAGAGTCACTTCACACTGTGTGACAGAAACACTCTACTTTGCCTACTGTTTAGAAATTGAGCTGGTGGAAAACACTGACACATTTGTCCTTCTGATCCAATAAATGGTTTCTAATCAAAACTGTCCTTCTAGTCTAGGTCACTTTGCCTGACAGAGATTTTGAACTGTTGCCATAGAAGCATTTCAAAAAGAAAGGCACTGGCGATATATTTAACCTTAGGAATCAAAACGATCCTAGATAAGTTGTGAAAATCTGTCTAAAGAGAAGCAAATGTTTTTAAAAGGTCAACCTGATTCATAAACCATTTCAAAACGGGATTTCTCCTTCCTCACCTTAAAAGCTGGGCTGGTTGTTATGGGCCATTAGGCCAGAAGTTGTGGGGCACCTGTGCTTTCTGAGGCAATGGCTTCATGTCAAAGTCCAAGTGAAGTAGTGGGGAAAAAAAAGACCATATGGAAATGCAAATAATCTTGCTGCCTGTGGAGTCTTTACATCTGATCAGCTTTGTGGAGGGTTGGCGAATTATGACAAGTTTCATGTACATTCTGTTTGTCCCATGAAGTTTCTAAATCTACATTGAAATTTCAGAAATCATTTATGAAAAGAAATTAATCCTTTCATATTATTGAGTTTAGACTTTTTAAACTTCATTTTAAAGATACATTTTTATTCAATGTATCTGAAAATTCCAGTGAAGAGAAGGGGATTGAAGTCTGAGTGAACAAGGTTCTTGTCAGCATAGTTTGGCTTCATTGATGAATACAGAGTATTTGGATTTTCAATTGTCACAGTTGTCAGCTTCTTAGCCATGAACTTGATTTCTCCATTCAACTAATTGGCTCTTTAAGATTATTAAAATAATTGATTCAATCTTTAGGTATTTTGGTATTTTTTGTTCTTAGGACTTACTGGATGAAACAGGTCAATCATATATATGCATTTTACCTCTAAGGAGTCAAATCGGCTATTTATCTTTTTTTTTTTTTGCAAAAGTAGTCGTATTAAGAGTACCTAAACTCCTTTTTAAAATTTGTTGATTTATTCTTTGACAAATAAATTTCTCATTTCCAAATAATTTCAAAATCTGGGGAAAATTAACAAAATTCATTGATATTTATAAGCCTCAAATCTTCAGTTTTTATTTCATATGAGTATGTGATATTAAGAAATTTAACTTTTTCAGAATAAACATCTAGAATGTTTCCTTAAAGCTATGGGCATTCATTTTTTATGTTCCTCAATTATTTCATAAAGGTAGAGATGTTTAGAAAGGCCTTATTTGCAGGAGTAATTCTTAACACTGACAAAAGGCCAGGCTTTGCTGCAGTCACACAGTGCAGATGGGCAGCGTCACACACGTGTTGGCCGGAGAGCTCGCTGTCCTTAGGTCCCACTGCTCTTGAGTGTTGGTGCTGTCTGTCAGCTTTTCCTAACTCCCGTTTTGGCTGTGTCCACACAAGTAGCAGAAAAGGAAGACCAATAAATAACAACAATTGAGACAAATGTAAATTCACAAAGAATTAAAACACTGTTTTGTTAATTAACTTAAAAACATTTTTTTTTTACTTAAAATTTATTGGGGTGACAATGGTTAGTAAAGTTACACAGGTTTCAGGTGTATAATTCTGTAATACATCATCTATGTATCACATTGTATGTTCACCACTGAGAGTCAGTTCTCCTTCCATCACCATATATTTGACATCGTTTGCCCTCATCTACCACCCCCCGACCCCTTTACCCGCTGGTAAGTTAATTAACTTTTTTAGCTAATAGTCTTTTTCTGAAATATGTTAAGGAAATGATGCTCACTTCCCCAATTTCACACTTTTAAGTGGATGGATATTTAATATTCTCACAGTGTTCACTTTAAACAGATAAATGAAAAAGCGAAGCAGTGCAAATTTGCATTCCTTTAACAACTTGATTATATAATAATACTAAAGCTACATAATGAAAGGCGCTATGTAGCACTCAACAATTGCCTTTTTTTCCAAGGCAAGACTAGAGTTGATGAATTTTAGGAAAGTTAACTCATGACAGATATGGTTTAGGTGAAAAATCATATTTTCATCCAAATATATTAATTTATTTTAATGGCCTGATATTTGAAATACATAGGAAAAGATGAAGTAGCTGAACTGATGCTGCAAACAGAGCAAGGAAAGCTCATAATGATGTCTGAGCGTTCCCATTTCCTACCTTTGACTGCTTATAACAATATACGCTTGTCCATGAAATGCTGCCTCCATTCTGTGCTCTTTTGTGTGGCCATGAGCCTATTCTTTTTTTATTTTAAATACCAAGAGAATACATGATGCTTTTAATGTGGTAAATTATTTAAGAGAATTTCCCAAGGGGCTGTGCAACCGAGTTCCTCTGACTTCTCCAAGTAACGGTGAAGAGCTATCTTCCAGGGTTGCCACTGCTTGTTGTGGAATGAGCAGGTGACCCAGAGGGACCAAAGAAGTGTCAGCACTGAAGAGAATGTGGGCATTTCCTCACAATGGCCACAGTGATTATTTGCAAAGGATATGATAATTGTAGTCTAGATGTATTAAAGGGTGCTGCATAAAGAACATTTGAATAGCTTAATTTATAATAATTTCCTCTGGCAATGCATTTTGTCATACATTGTGTGTGTATACATGTGTATGGCATAGGATAAAAACATACTATAGGGACAAATAAATATTACTTTTTAAAAATAGACCTTTAATGGAAACTGTTCTTGGATAATTTGAGCACGGTTAATATATGGCAATAGTAATTTAGGCACTGAGGTATGAGATATCCCACAGCTCACCTAGTTAAAAAAGAATACATAATTACACATTTCATCATGTGTGAGTCATATGGACATTAAAATATGTAAGAAGTTAATATATAAACAGGGTGATTATTAAAGCAAGGGAAGAAAGGAATATGAGGGAAAGCCCTGGAGAATATGCGCTTTTCCTTTTCAAGGTGCATGTTAATGAGAACAAGATTAGAAGATATGTGAATCTCTTAATCCAAAAGCTGTTGTGCTCATAATCTGTTAATGAAAAAAAAAATCTCAATTACAAATTTTCCTTTTCAAATGGTCCCACTTTGAACCTGTAAGCAAAAATTAGATTTTACTCAGAACCTTGAAATTAGGACAGTACTGCAATTTCAACCTGAAATCGTTCCCCTAAACTTGTTTATGAACTGTTTCCCTCTTCAAATCCAGTAGTCTCTAAATCAGATAATTACAAAATACCAATTTGATAAAATACGGTGTTTGATATCCTTGTTTCTGAACAACAGAGCTTTTTATATGGAAATATAAACACAGTATTTTATTTGTACATGTGTCTTTATGGGTAATTATGGGTATGAAAAGTAATAAACAGCAGTGTAATTATGCCATAGCTTGCAGCGGGAATGTTTGTTTCCTTAATCTGGCCATTTAAAGAAAGAAATAACTATTCATCTTTGAACCTTTCCAGAGAAGCATTTTTTTAAGCCAGTGTTGTTTTCCAAATTTAGAAGACTTTAGAAAAAATAGATCACTGTGTGGCTCTGCTGAGAAGTTTATGAATTTTAAGAAACTGGAAAGCTACTATAACTATTATGTTGTAGACCAAAATCTGGAAGAGATTGAGAGAAGTTTCCACTTAACAGGACAAAAAAAAAAATCAAGAGAGACTGTCTGACAGCAGAATAGAAACTTTTTGACTAATCCAACCATTGGAATAAAAACTATAGATATATTCTTTTTCTTTACTACAACATTCTATTCAGATAACTAGCAAGGATGTCTAGAGCAGCAACATTATAGCATCTGATAAATTATCTGGACAGATCACATAGTTCCAAAGATTCAAATCACTCACAGGCAGATGTTTTTAAATATCTTTTTTCAAACATTGGCCCGTATTACGTATTTCACACTGTGGAATAAACTAATGTTAGTGATGAAACAAGGGAGAGAAGCTGAGTTTCTAATGACGATTCAGGGACTTTTTGTGGAAAGTCTGTTACTTGTAGGAACAAATATAAATCAGGACTGTGCCTGCTTTGGTCACCTAAAGAAAATTGGATCTTAATCAATAATCCAAGTATAGGAAAAATGCTGGATATAAGTCTATATCTCTATCTTTGTAAATTTAAGTGATTTAAATCAATTTTACATATTAATTTTCATTTGATTCCTGGATAGTCAGCAAACTTACTCCCAAAGCTGGAGGACAGTTTTCTACTCTTTTAAGGTAATGATAGTTAACCATTAGCACCTAGTGTTGGTACCAGACCATTTATTTAATTCTACAAAGAAGTAGACCTGATAAATACCTTCATTTTGTAGATGAGTAAACAAAGGCCCAGAGTGCAGGACTCCTAACTAAGGTTTTTAAAAACTATTTCATATTTCTTTTCTATTACATTGCTATGGTATAGAAGCGGTTCTGGTTTTCAGAGATTATATTGGGTTGTCGGGAAAGTCATGACACATTTTTGGATTGAAAAACATAGAAAAATACGTCATGACTTTCCTGATGACCCAATAGATCATTAAAAAAGAAGAAAATAAGAAATCACTGAAAATATTACCTTAAAGACATTTTCTAGCAATCTGTGGCTGATTTACATGATACATCTATAAAATGAAATTTGTATACACACACACATATACACACACACATATATATATATATACATTCATTTTTTTTATTAGATTTTGGGAATACTCTTAAAACTAGGAGTTCTGTCTTATTCCTTTTTGTCTATTCACCTATAAAGAAGAAAAGAAAGAAAAATAGAAAAGGTGATCTAGTGATGGTTATAAAACATGGAAGTAAATTCTTTGACAATCTTCTTACTGAGAGGAGCAAGGGTGCTCTCTCTCTTTGAATCTGGACTTGCCTGTGACTGCTTCATCCAAAAGACTGGGGCGTATGTGATACTCTGTGACTTCTAAGATAGTTGATAAAAGGCCATGCAGCTTGCTGGAACATGTATTCTATGAGCTGTCATGTAAGTTGCTCAATTAACCCAAGACCACCATACTGTAAGGAAGGCCGGCCATACAGAGGGCCATTGGCAGGCTTTCTTGTAGACAGTCTCAGTTGAACCCAGCCTTTGCGTTGACCCAGCACAGTTGCCAGACATGTGAGTGAGGCCTCCAGATGAGTTCAGCGCCCACCCATTTAAGTCATCCTGAACCTTCAAATCTTCTCAAAGCATCAAATACTTTAGGGGCGGTGGGGGGGAAGAAAAACTACCTCCATTATGCAATGTCTGATTTCATGATCCACAGAATCCTAGACTGTAATAAAATGGTTGTTTTAAATTACATTTTGGGTCATTTATTATGCAGCAATAGATAGCTAGGACAGCGTTCAGTAATAGTTTGTTGAATGACTCTTCATTATGTGAGAGGTTCCGTTGATTAAAACTAAAAAAAATTAAAAGAAACCTATGTGCTCTCATATATTTTATTGAATGCTTTCGCTCTCTGGTAAGTAATGTTGGTAAGTAGTTATTGAAGCTGTTATTATGACATGTTCCCCTGCCAGTTCATTTAATTCATTTAGCAGCAAATATTCATGCATGGGCTCTTGTGCACAATTCATCATTTGAGGAATTATGAGGTACATGATGTTAAGATACAGCGCCTATGAGCTAGTTGTGTACAATATAACTGAAAAAATACAGTTTGAAGCTACATGTGAACAATGCCATGGAGAGAGATAGCATACTGCTCTGGGAATTTAGGAGACAAGCTCCTTACTTCTTTTGTTGGATTATACTGGTATGTTTCACATATGTGTACCCATATGTGGCAGATACAATGGACATTAATATAACTGTCCAAACAAAGCATCAAAATATATCTGCTGAAAATTTTAAGGAAAAAGTAATTTTAAGGCTGAATTATCGGGGTCATTCAGTTGAAATCTTAATATTTTGAATTGTTTTTTAAATTAAGAAACCATAGTGAATGAGTCCACTTGAAATTGAATCCTTTACACTGCGTTTATAACATTAAGCATTTTAAGTGGGCAATTATGATAGACTCTCTTAGCCACCCAGTTCTACTGCTCTTTAGGAAAAAGTAAGTACACTTTTCCACACATTTTAAAGCCATCACGTCTTTGATTATGCATCTACTAGCCATATCTTTGGAATATTGTGAACAGCATTTGCACACATTTGTACAATTTATCTGAAATGTTTTGGGAAAGGTTTAAAGCTAATATTAATAATAATCCCGGAAGAAACTGGGGGTGGTATAATCAGGAGCAAGCAGCACTATCTAAACCGTTGAGTATAATAGGAAGAAGTGAATGATGATCATGAAGGAACGTACCAACCAATTTTCTGAGTGATTTACTAGACTTTTTAATCTAACAGAGTGGTAGCCACTTTTCATGGGCAATTGCAAAAATGAGATAATTTTATGTTTGACTTCTTTTTGAAGTTTAAATTGAAATAAAGCAGCTTGATTTTATTTTTATTACTTTGCAAAGAAAAAAGTGGAGACCTCCATTGTATCAGTTATCTCTTGCTATGTAACAAATTATCATACATTTAGAGATTTAAAACAATGCATATTTATTATTTCACAATATCTGTGGGTCAGAAGCCTAGTCATGGTTTTGAAATGCCCTCAGCAAGGTTATAGTCAAGGTGTGGGCCAGGCTGAGGTGTCATCTGAGACTCCAGTAGGGAAAGATCAGGTTCCAAGCTCACGTGGTTGTTGGCAGAATTGGTGGTTTGCTAACTGCGGAACTGAGGACCTCAGATCCTTGCTGCCTGTTGGCCAGATGATGTCTTTGTCATGTGGCCCTCTCTGGGGAGCTCCCAACCCGGCAGCTTGCTTCTTTAAAACCAGCAAAGGGGAAGGTTTCTTAGCAAGACAAATGTTACGATCTTACATAATGTCATCACAAAAAATGATACCCCTCACCTTTCCTCTGTTCTATTCCTTTGGAAGCAAATCTTGATCATACTCAAGGGGAGGAAGCTATACTAGGACATGAAGACCAGGAGGGGGAATCATGGGGTCACTTTAGAGATTATTTGCACATCCATTACTTTTAAAAGTCCCTTAAAGACATTATTCTTTAGATAATCAGAGACAATTTCACATATTTTTTTATTGTCTCAGACAAGGGGCGTTTATTTTTGTTTTATGTTGCCACTAAAACAAGACATATTTGATAAATATTTAACTATAAATGTAGAAGAACATCAGAATTATTAAATACAAGTGTGTTTTACTGTGGGAGCATAGGTAAATAAAAACATTTATTAGGCATGATTCTACATGGGGAAAATTGAATTTTAATCAAAGAAATTGAAAATGGTCATTTCCAAGGCTTCTTATTTCTTCCAAAATTGTTTCTGTGTAAAAGTAAATTCTAAAGTTCGCCTTGAAATATCTTTAAAATTTAAAATATTCACTGTAATTATGGAATAATAAATGTCACATAAATGCTTTAGATGAATGCTGTCTGTTTCCTAAAATGTATTTTAGGGTAAATTAATGAATCTTTAGAACCTGTACATTCTAAGTGGTGACTTATAATTCTCATAATAAGATTGACTAATTTAGACCAATGCAGTAATCACATATGACTATTTAGTCATCCATATAAAATCTCATTTTCCTGGAATGCTGCCCATAATGCTGAATTCAGATTAAAGGTTTCAGCAGTGGGATTTGAAATAAACATGAAGGCACTTTAGGGCAACTGCCTTTATAAATAGAGGTCTGGAAACTCCCTCTCTTCCACTATTCTGATCCTACTAGAAGAATGATTTTTCCCCCACCTATTCTAGAATGCCAGATATTCTTTTAAGAGCTGCCTCTTTTGTCTTTAGTCCTTGATCTTCAATAAAGTAGTTGCTTCATATTGAAAATGGGAAGCACAATTTGAAGATAATGTTCTAATTTATGGATTTATACCCATTGAGGAGCTGGCATGGTTTTGTATGGAGGAGGAGGACCTTATATTGGTATGTTGGGCAAACAGTGTAAGACTAAGATTTACCACTGTCCTGCCCACCTCAACTTCCACCCATTCCCAGTCATCAGGTAATTCTGTTCCATGGCAGACTGGACTGTCTGCTTGTTTAAGGAAGTTGAAATGGATCACTGCAAATACATCACCACTATTTGTTTCCAAGCATATGCTACTGGATAGCATCATCTTGGTATTTAAAGGATTAAACAGAATTAACAATCCCTCATTTGGACTTGGGTCATGCCAAAGAGATAAACGAAACTAGTGCAAAATTAAGAATTAAAAAAAAATGTTTCTGGGTATTTTCTTTTGCTATGAATGGAATCATCTTCCTGGACATTCTGAACTGACTATTAAGCTATGTGTACGTTTTGATTTTTTCCTGTGCATAATTACTGGTTTAGAATTAATGTGCTGTGTAAAATAGCTCCATGACTCTATTATTTATACTTGCTCTACACTTAGTACATGAGTGTTCACTAAATATTTGTTGACTAGATTATTCATTTGGAGAAAATCTGGTTTTGATTGCATGCACATAAAAAAATAATTTAAAAACTCAGTAGCCAAATCTTCTGTGACTCCCAGAAACACTTACCCTTAGGCTATACTCTTGAGGAAATCAGACACAATTTGGCTGAGGTCTTTTTCTGTGTGGTGTTAGATGAAGTCATGCTGGATCACAATGTCAAAATGTTATTTGAATTAGGGAAGAAGTTAAAACCATCTCTTCATTTCAAACAATATTCATTCCATTGTCAAACTATCTGTAGTTGTTGGATTTCTTCAAATTAAAGCATGATTCATATAATTACTGTATTATGATTAGCCTTATTTAAGGTCTGAAGGTATTTTAATTGTTTGTGATGAATGAAGAGAAGATGAAGTAGGAAGAGCTACTGCAGTGAGAACTGCTGAATACTGAATTCAGTTATAGTTATTGTTGAATTTTCTTTTAATAAGATTGAATTCAGAGGCAAGACATTTTGTGCCTTAAAACCCCAATTGAAGTATATTTTGAGAATGACCTACATAACAATGAATTTTCAAATTCATACTAATATCCTGAAAAAATAAAAAAAAGATCTGGTGTCATGACTTGGCTTTTCAGTTTAAATTCATGCTTCTCATTATCAGCCTTCTTCTGGTCATTTTATAAGAGATTCTCTTGTATGGTTATTGATTTTCTAGATTTTATTTAAATCTGTATTTTACTTGTGGCTACTTACAACTTGCTGCTCAACAGCTTGTACTAATTTCCAGTCATAAATATTAGCATCTAACAGATGCTCCCTATTTAATTTTAGCTGTCAAGCAAAAGAGACTGGGATATCAGGAATGTAAGAGTCAGCATATAAAAACACAAAACAGACATAGTCTTCCTAAATTCAGCCATACTTATTGGTTGCCTTCTGCAAAGATACTTATCTGCTAGAAGATATTTATAACGTAATTTTCATAAATCCATCCAATTTACTTTTGCTAAAAAGTTACCTTTCATAAATCCAGTTTACTTTTCATAAATCCATCTAGTAGCTTTGAATCATTCATGTATTCAAGGATACTATGCTTCATCAGACTCATTAAACAGTTGGTATTTAATGCATGATCTATCAAAAGAGAATAAAATGAGGAGGATAGAAGCATGCACATAATAATGAGAAAAGTAAATTTAATATGCTGTGAGATACAACCAGATTTTATTTTAAAAGTTGCTGAGTTTTATTTCTCAACTTTAGCCTCCTGGGCACTTTGTTTTCAATTAATTTATTTAAAAAAATTCTATACAGTTAGCCTATGGGATGGTAAACCACTTTTTACATGATGTTATTTAAGAAATATATCTTACTCCACTTAGATGTATGACTTTTTCTCTCCATAATCTGAAATGTTAATTATTACCATAATTTTGGAATATCTCAATGTCAGAAGCCTCATTTGTTTAAAGAATCATTTATAATTTATAAAATTTGTCAGACTCAGATGAGTTGTTTGGATAAATGTCCACAGTTTAAGTGGGGAAGATCCCCAAAATAGTCAGATTTACACTAAGAGATTGTTCATTTGTCATGAAAATAATGTAGAAGACCATAAGGTACCTGATTTTTTTTCCATCTTAACTTAAGGCTTCCTATGATGGTTTGGAGTATTTTAGGCTCATTGAACATAATGTGCTTAATTTACAATGTAGAACTCTGACAGATAATGAATCATGGGTTTGATATAGTACTGGGCCAGATCATGATGTCTGGTGAGAACTTTTGATTTGGACTTGGATCAAGGTAGCTTTGACTCCCAGTATTAGAATATAAGCAATATGAAATATAAATAAGGTTGTCAAGAGAGTTGATTTCTTATATGCCTTCTGTAGATACAGGAAAAGTATATGGAGACACATCGACTCACCTGTGGGCTTGCTAACCTTTCTACCTTCAGGCATATTAGCACAGAAATAATTTATACTCCCTTATACTCCTATGTATGTAGGATATTCTGGGACTTAAAATGTGACTTCTGTGAGAACTAGAGCCACCTCTCCATATCTACCCCGTGTTTTGGCCTAAGAGGTTTCTATTTCCACCCACCCTGGACTTGCCATGAGCAGGCCTCACCACAGCTTACTGCTAGTATAGTTTTGATTTCATATATTGAGGAAATTGCTAGTACAATTCAGAGCTATAATGGGAGAAAAGGAGAGTGAAATCAGTCAAATGAAACTCTAACAACAAAATTAGAAAATTACATGCATATGGACAATTATTTGGACATTTACAAAACATCAAGTAGAAGTTGAAAAAAAAATCAAAGCCTTCATTTTTTCACTAAGTTTCAGAATTTAAATTTCACAAAATTGCTACTTTTATAATCTTAAAGTATTATTATATTTGTATCTTAAATATAAAATAGTCTTTCAAAAGCTTTATGAAAGATACCAAGATTTCTTTAGTTCCAGTGAAGTTACCATGTTCTTTATTTTGCAGAGGAAGTTCAAGTGCTTAAGCATATTTTTTTTACCCGAGGTTATTCAGGAACAGCTCTGCTCAATAGAATCTTCCACCATAATAGAAATGTTTGATATCTTTGCTGTCCAATAAAATAGCCACTAACCACATGTGTCTTCTGAACACTTGAAATGTGTCTAGTAAAATTGAGGAGCTGAATCTTTAGTTTTACCTAAATTTAGTTAGTTTAAAATTTAATGTAAATATCCACATGTGGCTAGTGGCTGCCATATTGAACAGCACAATTCTAGGGAATAGTAGCAATTTCATAAATAGCTGTTGACTGAATGGCTTTTTATATCTTCATGACAGTTATCAGGATAACATGGATATGCTCTGTACTCAGTTAATTATTAATAAAGTCAAAGGTAATTAAGACTCACTTGTGTACCAGCCCTTCCTAATCATTTTTATCCATATGAAAGTCAGAATAAATAATCTTCAGTAGGAAGCTCTTAGGTGATTGTCAGTTCTTTGATAAAGTCAAACAAGTTTGCTCCAATACTTTTAAGATCAATTTTATAAGATCCATGATTATGTAATTGTGCTACACACCAGGAATAGGAAGACCACCATCAGTAAGGTGAGCTTTGAAGAATTCCTGTCATTTAACAATGATCCTTGGGTATAGTGACAGATTGAAAGGGTGAGTCTCTAAATGGTGCCTGAGCTCAGTAGTCAGATTAGATGCTCTACATTTAACATTGTCTGTGATTTTCAAACGCTGCAACCTCCAGCCATTTACTTAACTTTTCTGATTCAGTTCCTTCATCTGTAATAAGGAGTAATAATAGCTCCTAACCCCTGGGGTTGTTATAAAGATTAAATAAATCCAGATTACTAAAGCACTTAGAGTAGCGTTAGGCACAGTGCACATTGTTAGTGCCATAGAAGTGTTTGTTAGATAAAAAGAATATAGTTGGCATGTAAAATAAAGCAGTTAAATGTATTTCTACTACCTAAGCAAGTATCAGTGGCCTGCATAATATGCATATGGCCCTTCCTTAGCTTGTCCAAGAGTATCTGGATGACACTTTTATTGAAGAGAACATGTGAATGCTCATTGACATGTGGGGGGAGTGTTCTAGTGATACCTAAATTAAAAGCTGGGCATAAATGTCGCACTGGCAGATGCCTTTTTCCCAGAGACTTGCCAAGATTGGATCAAATTACTGTCAAGTTTTCCCAAAGAGTGTGCTGGGAAATGACTAATTAGATAGGAGGTTAAGAGATGCTGAAAGATGAAGGATTTTTGTGCTCACGTATGTCTGAGAATTGCTAGCTTTAAAAAAAAAATGTTGATTTCTTTATGGCATATCTATTTAGAGCCTCTCATATGGCATTGTGCTTTGTGAATGTCCAAACATGTTTGACCGTGAAACTCTTTTTTAAGAGGCACTGTGAGGGACTTATGTCCAGTACAATTTGAGCCACTGTAAAATAAACCAAACAACAGCAAAGAGGATTTAAACAAATAGCATTATTTGTTGGTAAATATACAAATTTCTATCTTTAATCTTTATGTGTTATATACTTTTAATTTACATATTTGGTTTTGAAAGAAATAATTTTTGCTTCATAATAATTGTTTCATAATGAATTTACAAAGCAATATATCAAATATCTATAGTAGACATACTATTTTTTTGTGTCCCTGGACAAGTAATTTGATCTTATTTGGTTTTGATTTTCTTATCCTAAACTAGGCCTACCTCATTTGCATACAAGTAAATGATGATCTAGATCATTTTTTATCATTTTTTTCTTTTAATTCTGACATCTATGAGTACATGAATTTTGGATCATGTTTACTTTAATGACATATCGGGTATTTAAAAAAATAATAATTATCTATTGTTTGCCTTGCCTTACTCTATATGGTCAAATTGTTTCATAATGAGATCAACCTTTTCTTAAAATTAGCATGTATACATGAAAAGACTATGATAGTTCATCAAGTTATAGGTAAGGAAGATTTTATAAATATTAGCAGAAAGAAATGTATTTCCATTCTTAATATCAAACTATTCATCAGTATTTTATATACATGTTGTGTTCTAACACAGAAATTTAAATATAGATGCACATTACTACATATAGCTTGTGAAAAGCACTTTTTGCAAGAATATTTGAGATTTCAGTGATACTTCAATCATGAAGGAAATATTATAAAAATTTAGACAGGCATGCAATCCACATCTTTTCCAGAATTTTATTCAAACGATATGCTTTCCCCATGGCAGTGTTAAAACAGTCTTTGTGAAATGTTTTGTGTAAAAACAAAACAAAGCGGGGCTGGCCGAATGGCGCGTTGGTTAAGAGTTGGCTTGGGATGCCAGCTCTGAGCAGCAGGGCCCTGGTTGGGATCCCATGGTTCCGATCACATGAGAGCCAGTGACGCTGCGCCCTTTACAGCTAAGATTGTGAACAGCAGCTCAACCTGGAGCTGGACTTCCATGAGTCGTCGGTCACGGTGTAGGCTGCAGTGGAGCTGCAGTGGGCTGCTGTGAGCTACCGTGAGTGGCGGTGCAGCAAGTGTGAGTTGCCAAGAGCATCCGTGAGTGGCTGCCCAGAGGCCAATGACCGATTGCCTCACCTGGTAAGAGCGCAATGATAATACCAACATGGGCCAATGAAGTGATGTCCTCCACAACTAGACTGAAGAACAAAAGGACAGCAACTTGTCTGTCCCCTTCCTCAATTTCCCAACTCTGTTCCCCTTCCCCAATTCCCCAATAAAATCTTTAAAAAAAAAATAAAAAGAAAAAGTTCAACAAAAAAAAGAAAAACAAAGCAAAACAAAGTTAAACAAAAAGAAGAAAACATTTTTATTTTCTTCTAGTTTGGGCTTTTCTTTCCTTTTTTCAATTTTAACAAAGATTACGGCTTTTTGTTTGTTTGTTTTTGAATTTCTGTTTTGTGTGGGCAGTAAAAGCCCCGAGTCATTTTCGTAGAGAAGAATGAATAGCTAGTGGAAGAGAGAACATCTATGACCTGTACTACTTACATAGATCATTAGAGTGCTGGAGATTTCCCAGTATTTTCCCCTGAAGCATTTTGTTGTTATTTTTCTGTTTAAATGAAAATACTCCTGAACAGCCTAGTGTCATCAATCGTGCTAAATGGTGGTCTTCCACCAGCCCTTTCTTTTTTTGGATGCTACCCTGAGGGTGGACACAGCCAGAGCTCTTGCACCATGGCAAGCTTCTTGGATAATAGTTTTGGCAATACTAAATGGAGGCACAGACATTCCCAGTTTGCCTTGATCTCTCTTTGGATTGTAAAGCCTTAGACACTGTTATATTTTTATTATTTGAAACCTGTTTAAGTGTAATTGCATAATTTAACAAATATTTATCAAACAGCTTCTCTATGCAAAATGTAGGGAGAGGTGACCATAAAAGTCACTCCATTGATGTTTATTGAATGCTTGAATGAGTAAATGCACTGACGACCACTTCCCCCCCCAATAGTATATAATTTAATGGGAGAAGCAAAATTCCTTAAAGTTATTTGTATTCCAAGCCAGGATGTGGTGAATCACTTGGAAAAAGTCAAGCTCAACAAGAAAGGATTAGGAAAGATTTTATTTAGGATGTGTTTCTTAAATTGAACTATAAGGTTGAGTAGGCTCTTAAATTACAGAGAAATAGTCATTCTCTCTTTACTGTTTTCTAACAGAACCCCAATCTCCTGAACTCATTTGCATTTATATGGGGCCATGGCCAAGTACTAGCCACTAAAATGTATGCAGAAATTCAGTGTCATCCTTCAGCGGGGTCATGGGGAAAGCACAGTCCTTGACCTGTATCCCTCCCTTTTGCTACCTGGAATGAAAGGGTGATGTCCTCCAGCTCCAGCTGGAATCTTGAATCTTGATGAGGAAAGTCTGTTATACTAAGGATAGTGCAGTATATCCAGGGGACCTGATGAGTATTTGGAGCCATTAAACCAATGTGGACCACCTAGTGCCAAACTTTTCCTTTTTAAAGTGAGAAATAAACTACCTTCTTGAAACCACTATTATCTGGGATTTTACTGTTACATGTTGCTTATGTAGATAAGTGACTGGAAAAAAATGTGGCAGTGACATTGCTTAAGAACTCTATCAGCTGGCTCATTTCTTTTAGTTTTTTATACTTAGATCTTATGATATTTATAGGGTCATATTTATATATCTCATTTTATTTATGCAAGAACATGGGACGTTCATAGTATATGTGCATTTGCAGTATTTGTGTTTGTATTTGTGTCTTTGAATATTAAAGACAGTGGGGATATGAGTTTAAATGAAAACAATACAATATGCTATGCCATTTCACCACTTTAAATTTTGCACAGAATAGTCTTAAAGTTACCCATAAGACATTAACAATAATGGCCTTTCACCATCTTTATTTATTTTCTGCATTTCTCCCTTGTCTTAAAAATCCATTCCTTGTCTTGGAAATTTTTGAGTCATGAGGATCCCTCATGTAAAATGTAGGTAGTATTTAAGAGGTATTTTTGTCTTAAACATGCACACATTTTTACACTATGGACCCAGAATTGCATCCCCACTTCCCAGCTCTGCTTTCTAGTTGTGTGACCTTAGGAAAGTTTCTTAAAACTTTCTCTCCTTTCGTTTCTTCATTGGTGAGATGGGGAACAATAGAATGTACCTTAGAGAGTGAATTGAGTTGGTATATGGAAAGTGCTTGTGTGGTACTTGAAACCAATAAACATTATCAAGTGATCAGCAATATTTATAGTGATGATCCTTTCAGAATAAGCTATAGAGTTTAGACTTTATCCATGTATAAAATAGCAAACAATTTAAATTGGAAGCTGAAGCATATTACATGAGAAAAATGGGATTTTTGGTGGGTTAAAGAGATCAGAGTCTGGAAGATGGATTGAAACAAAAATAAAGTATAAGTATTAGATCACCATTTGAATAACAGTGCAGCTCTTACACATGGTGACTGGAATAAGAGCAGTAAGACTGCTTTCGTCTTCATGGCACAAGGATTGTTCAGAGCACTAAACTAGCTAGGCCAACTAAATATCAACCTTTTACCCACAGTCTTATTACAAATGAAGTCTTTTTCTCCCATGGGCATGGCAGTTATTAACTTGTTTTGGAGCGGTGGAGGTCATGAATCCTTACACTCGGAGAGGGCAAGCCCCAGACTCAAACACTGAACCAGAGTCTGAATTTTGCAGCCCAAGATAAGGCACCTGCAGACTCCTGTGGGGGAAACATGTGGTGTGCTCTCTTTCTGCAAGGTAGGACTGTTCATTGTTCCCTTGCTAGAACATATTAATTAGTCACCAATAAAATGTGATAGAAGAGGCTTTGTTTTCGTATCTGACTTTCATCTAATGACTTTCATATGTTACAAAACATCCACAAACTCCTTGCAAACGAGTGATTAAAGAGCTCCCTGTCACCATCCCACCTGCGCAGGAATAACTGGAACCTCTAACAGCATGTATTTTTTTAAGCCAAGTGAGATCACAAGGGTGGAGGGTGAGGGGAGACTAGAGTGGAGGTGTGTTTGGCATGAATTTAAATGATCACCTTAATTAAAAAGATCTCTCAAGCACTTTTGACACTCTTGCTGCCTTCACTTTTGGCTAAGACCTCTTTGATCTGTAATACAGGATCTGTAATATAGCTTAAATGCATATTCATGCAAGCATGCTTCCCACCAGCTAGCTTTTACATGCAACTGAATTTGAAATGTCTTTAAATAATGTGCCCCTTCCCTCTGAATAGGAAAAATAAAATGTAGGATGCTTTGTAAGGTGTAAATAATTACAGAAAAAAAAATACTGGAGCTGAAAAGGAAAAATAAAAACATTCAATGTCATTTTACTTTATTACTCAAGAAAAAGGGACTCTGTGATGGTGCCTCTTAAATGTTATTGCATATGGGAATGAATCTCCTGGGGACCCCGTTAAAATGCAGGTTCTGATTCATTGACGGAATAGGATCAGAGAGTGTATTTCTAACAAGCTCCAGGTGATCCCCATGGATGCTGTTTTTTGTTTGCTTTTGTTTTTGTTTTTTATTTTGGCTGTATTCAGAATAGCAAGGAGCTATGGCTTGATGGCATGACTTGTTAGTCAATGTGAGAAAGGGCCAAAGAGAAGCTCTTCAGAACCCCATTCTTTCATGAGTGGTTGGTTCTTGTGCTCAGTTTACTGGGCTTCCAACATTTGGAAGTGCAATCTAAACAGAAGTCACAGCTACTTCCACTACAATTTAATATAAACGCCAAACCATGGCACATTTCTGATGATGGGTCTAACAGGAGTTTTTGGACCTATGGTTTAAAGAAATCTGCATAATCTAATGAAGGAGACTCCCTTGTATTATGTTACTCATGACTGTGTTTTCCCAGGGAAGCTTCAGTGAAATGATCTTTGAGGTTTTCAGGCTATCTTTTTTTGTAGAAAGAGCTGGTAAAGTATATTTACATTCACCATCCTCATCAAATGTCTTTTCTGAAACCTGGATGGCGCTGTGAAGCACCCTATCTAGTAAGTGAAAGCATTTATCGTGCTGACTCCGAGGAGACTCTATGCAGCTGGTGGGGTATTCAAGGCCTGAAATCCTCCCCAGACTGTTTCAGGTCATCTCAAGCTTTGCTGTCTCTGCTTTCTCAGCATCTTCCCACTAATGTTAGGACCAATTCTATGCAACATCTTCTATGCTTACAGAACTCACCCCAAATCCTAAAAGGGAAGATGCCTGAAGAAATGTGTGGAGGCACATTGGACAGTGGGAGTGAAAGGCCATTTATTGCTACAAGCAATTATCATTGCACTAACATACTTCTTTTTTTTTCTTTTTTTTTAATTGGGGAATTGGGGGATGGGAACAGCGCTGGGGAATTGGGGGAAGGGGAACAGACAAGTTGCTGTTCCTTTGTTCTTCAGTCTAGTTGTGGAGGACGTTGCTTCACTGGCCCAAGTAGGCACCATCATTGCGCTCTTCCTGGGCAAGGCAGATCAGTCGCCAGCTTCTGGATGGCCGCTCACAGTGGCTGCTGGCTGCTCACACTGGCTGCTGGCTACACATGGTAGCCAATGGCAACCCACTTCAGCAGGGGCTGCAGCCTATGCCATCACCGGTGACTCACAGCAGCCCAGCTCCAGGTTGAGCTGTTGTTCAGCATCTTAGCTGTGGAGGGCAGTGTCACTGGCCCTCATATGTGGGATCTGAACCAGGGTCCTCTGGCATCCCAAGCCAGTTCTTAACCATTGCGCCACTCGGCCGGCCCCAACACTAACATACTTCTTCATTCAGAAAATCAGAATTTGCTATTGGGTTGTCGGAAAAGTCATGACATATTTTGTCTATGTTTTCAAAGGTCATTTATTTATATAAAGAACAAAGATCAATCAGTGATATATTGCCCGTTGTGTTTGATAACCTTTTGCCATCTTTCAGTGAGCTTCATAATTCCTTGTTCATAGAAGGACCTGTCTTTATCGGCAAAAAACTGAACAAGGTGCTGATTTACAGCCTCATATAAATTGAATGTTATACCACACAAGGAGTTTTGAAGAGAGCGAAACAAGTGGAAGTCTGACTGTACAAAGTCAGGTGAGTATGGTGGGTATGGCAACACATCCCCATCCAAGCTCCATTAATTTTTGATGGGTGATCAAACTTGTGTTGTGGTCTCGTGTTGTCATGATGGAACACAACTCCTTTATAGTTAGCAAGCTCTGGACGTTTCTGGATGATGGATTCATTCAAACTCTCCAATTGCGACAGTACACATTCAAATTGATTGTTTGGTTCCTTCGTAGGAGCTCGAAAAACACGACACCTTTAAAATCCCACCACACTGAGAGCATAACCTCCCTCTAATGAATGTCTGCTTTTGATGTCATTTGAGGTGAAGCATCATGTTGGGACCAAGACCATTTGCACACCACATTGTTGTAAACAATCCACTTCTCATCACCAGCTTCAAAAAAGGATGGTTTTTCTCACGTTTAAAGAGCATATTGCAGATGTTTATACACACCGTCAAATAAACTTCTTTGAGTTCATGAGGAACCCAAATAGTGAGCTTGCTTACGTATCCCAGCTTCTTCAGGTGGTCATGAATGCTTGAATAATGGATGTCCAATGTTTCTACAATCTCTCGTGTCATGTAACTTGGGTTTGACTTGATCAATGCCTTTATTTTGTCGTCATCAACTTCGGTGGGCCTCCCTAACCAAGGAGTGTCGTTGAGATCAAAATCACCAGCATGGAATTTCATGAACCATCATTGGCACTGACATTCTTGTAGAGCATTGTCACTGTAAACTTTATGCTACTTTTCACAAACTTGACGTGCGTTCTTCCCTTTATGGAAATAAAACAGTAAAATATGGCAAAAATGCACAGTTTGGTCTTCCATCTTTAACTTATAAAATCTCCAAAACTCAATCAAATCGCTCAATTTTTTTAGAATGAAGCTAGAACTGTCAGCTGTTAAATGACATAGCAATAACATAGATGCAAATGACTCTAGTACTTCCAAAAATGAACTAGTGCCATCTGTCGCAAACATGCGTCTTGACTTTTCCGACGATACTTTTGAGAGCGTGTCTGCTGCACCTCCTCTAACCCTCTCTCAGTGCGAGCCCTCTGTGTTTCCCTCACAGACACTTTTTGAGATTGATGAGTATTAAAATGGTTGTGAATAACACCCCTCAATGTTAGTAACATTTATAGGGTACTTACCATATATGAAGCTTTTCACATAAATTGTCTCAACAACAAATGTAGGGCAACTTGCCTGATGTTGCTTGGCCAGTGGGGATTTTAAAAGAGTAGTGAAGTCAAGTCAGAACTTTGATTGCTGGAAAAATGCAGTTTAAATACCCTTCAAATATGTAATGATATTTAGCACAGAATATTATAGATTCCTGATTTTCTTATTTTTAATGTATATTTTTTACTATTTTTCTATTTAAAACCATAATGTTTTGAAATTTAAAATAAAGATTCCACCTCATGAGCAAGTGGGCTAATCCATTTTTCAGAGAGAAAGTTCTCATTATTGATGGTGTTTTTATTGGCATATTTAACAAGAAAATAACACTATATAAATGTTAATGTTCAGCAAACTTTATTTCAAGGTATAAACCTCTCCTAAGTGCTTCTTGTATCAAACACAAATAACTTAAGACAGTTTGGCAAGCGAAGTAGTTCCTAAAATTGATGTAAAATTGTTTCTGTATTGTGCTTAAAGTCAGGCTGGCTCTCTGTGTCAGTTCCAGGGTTCTGCCTTTTGTTGTGATGATTAAAATAACAGCATAAAGCATACATTCTGGTAGAGAGTAAGCATGGGTGAATGCTAGCTCTTTTAATTAATATTATCATTTCACATATTTTATGTCATATTATTTATATACTTCCAAAATGTCGTTAATAGCAAGCTAAGTCCTCGGTCACTGGTTGGCATGTTGAACTTGTTCTTGCCCTTAAGTTTGCTTGGATGGGCTAACCATAAGGTTTTATACTTTCCACTGTGTCAAAATCAGTGTCACAAAAGACTCAGTGACAGATGTCCCTGGTTTCCCCATTCTCAGGGCAGTATCAGCCAAGGGAAGGTACGGTCCCAAAGCCAGATTTATTCCTCTTGTTTTCGGGGGAGTGAATGAATGGATAAATTGCACCCCCACCTTATGAAAAGGAAATTATGCTCACTTGTATTAGCTTTCACAATATGGAAAGTAAGGAGGCGAAAGGTAATAGCAATCTGTCTTTCCACTGTTGAGGAGAAAAGATACGGATGACATGTGTATAGAAATTTTAAAAGCTTTTAATTTTCTGTTTAAGAATAGAAAAAGTGTTTCTATATGCCATTTTATATGTGAACTTGAACTCTTCTATTTTCCCATGTGCTCCATTTTTAACCTGACAATGTATCTGGACAACCATCTTGTAAAACTGTGTCCCATCAGGGAAAAAAATAAGTAACTAGTAATTAACCAATATCAGACATGATGGATGATACATGATCATATATTTTCATGAAAGGAAGAAGCAAGATAAATGAAGGTACTAACGTACGTGTCACCACTATGTTGTTCCAAAATCAGCCCTCAATGGCTATCATTTATAGCATGTCTCCCAGAAATTTCCTTTCTTTTCTGTCGCGGTGCCTTTTGCTGTCATATTAAACCTGGAATTAGTTTGGAGTTCTTGTTTTGTTTCCTTAGGAACCTTTCTGACTGATTCCTTATGCAGGAAATTATCCCACAGTTAGGAAAGTAATGTTACAGATGAATAATGTTTTGACAGAATTTTCAAAATTAAATTGCATACCATACCTTAGCAGAGCTGAAATATCTTAATGTATATGTTCCTGAGAGAGTTATCTTTATCATCCAAACGGGGATATGGGATTGAGAAATGGTTCTGTTTTTCTTAACAAAAATTAGTGAGTAAGCTTTTCTGCAGGCAGATGATCCAGCTGTCTGGGGTAACATTTAGACATGAGATTCAGAATCTCTTTAATTATACCCATTAATTGTTTACCAAGTTAGTGCATCATTAATTGCCACCCTTGTTGGGCCAGTACCCTGATGACGACCATTCACAGCATGGCTGATAAGTAGGGGATGATTCATTGCATTTCCCCCCGCTCTCTTGACATCAATGCTAAGAGCTTTACTGTTATTAAAAAAAAGGAGAAAGTTAAAATCAGTGTCATGTTCTCTGACTCAAATATAAAACAAAAATGGTCTAATTTAGTGTTATGTTTGCAATGTCTTCCTCAGAGTTGCCAGAGTTAATGCATATTTTCCTGAATGGCATTATTAAAAATTGAAAAAAAAATTTTATCTTAACTATGCAAAATATTGAAAATTTAAATATTATGAGAAAAAAGTAAAATGATGTCTTGGGACAATAGCTTATCATGGGAAGCCTTATGTGGCATGAAATAACAACAGGATCAGAAATCTTGGTTTTCTTTTCCTTTTTTTTTATTGTAGTGAGAACACTTAGCATGTTATCTATCTTCTTACAATTTTAAGTGCACGATACATTATTGTTAGCTATAGCACTGCATTGTACAGCATATCTCTAGAATTTACTCATCTTGTGTAACTGAAACTTTATATCTGTTGAGCAGCAGCTATCAATCTTCTCCTCTCCCCAGCTCTTGATAACAACCGTTCTACTCTGTGTGAGTTTGCCTATTTTAGATACCTTTTAAGTGGAACCTTGCAATATTTGTTCTTCTGTGCCTGGATTATTTCGCTTAGCATAATGTTGTCCAGGTTCATCCATATTGTTGCATATGGCAGGATTCCCTGCTGAATATTTTTCAATTGTACGCATATTCCGCATTTTCTTTATCTATCAATGGACACTTAGGTTACAGAAATCTTCACTTTCATTTTGACACTTTTACTAATTGGCTGAGAAACTTTTAACTTACTATTTAATCTTCTGTTCCTCCACTGCTTTGCTTCATAAAGTATGTTATTTTTAACATCTTTTCTATCTGAGACAATTGTTAGCTGTGACTATTGAACCTAAAGAAAAAATAAAGTTAAGTATGTCACAAAAAAAGCTAACTAAATTTGATAGTTCATCATGATTGGGGAATTGGAATATATAAGATTAGTTTTAACATATAGAAGTAACCAATGTAATAAGAGAATAAACAAGAATAATTTTACCAAAACCAAAATTGTATAAATGGGGAAATAAAGGAGGAGGTGATTCTTCATCCAGCTGATGCACAGTGTACAGCAGGGAGCTTGTTTTGAACTAGATATAAAATTATATCTATAACATTCACATTTGTATTCAAAAAACAACTGTATTCCTAAGGCCAAAAATGTTAAATTCATAGAGAGAGAAAGAATGGTGGTTGCTGGGGCCTAGAGGGAGGGAGAAATGGGGGCTTTATTTAATGGGTATGGAATTTCATTTTGGGAAGACAGATATTTTGGTCTGTATGGTATAAGCTATCTATCTTGTCAATTGGCACACCACACACCGAATCAGACTGCTTCGAACAGACAACAAGAGGAAGTATTGGGTTGTCAGAAAACTCATGACATTGCAAAATTGTGTCATGACTTTTCTGACCACTCAGTAGAACGGGAAATGGGCCATGGGCAGGCAGATCGAAGAGGTGTCAGTGTAGCTTCCTACTTATTGGATGATGGTTTCCATGGGTAATGATAATATTCTCGGGATCATGTAAATGGAGACTTCTGTGTGTTAGGGTTGGAATAAGTGGTCCAACTATCATGTTACTCCTTCCTGCTAAGCCTCAATGTTGTGCTATGTCCTTCTCAACACAGGACACTATGAATGAATTGAAAAATATACACCGTCTCTGTTAAAGATTCACAAAGATAAATTATTTATATTTTCAATCCAATATACCCTTATGTAAGCACATGAAACTTATAGAATATAGTGAATTAGTGATTTTAACAGTATATACTCGTAAATCTCTCTGTTGGAGAGAAACATATAAATCTATTATACTTCTTGCTAACATTCAGTTATGAGTAAGCTCATGATCTTTTATGATTTATTCTGAAGCACTGATAATATTTTGGTTCACAATTAATACAGTTGTCTTCAATTGTATTATCATTATTATAATGTCAGAAAGGCAAAAACGAGGTCCTTTTGATAACATGACCCCTTAAATGCCAGTGCTTTGTCTGAAAGTATCTGAAGACCTGGTTTTATGCAACAGCTGCTAAGAAAACAAATAACTTGGGTTCTAAAAGTTAATTCCTTTGTATTGTGGGTACATATTATGTCAACCTTAAAATGTCAGGTTCACCACTGTGTTTTTTGTCTAGCAAGTTTCTGAATTATGCATATGGTTTTCATGTTAAATATGGTATACTGTATTTCCCCATATATAAGACGCACCCTTTTTCAAAAACTTTGGGGTCTAAAAACTGGGTGTGCCTTACACAGTGGTTGTAGATTTTTTTACTTGCGTTTCCCACTGGGGATGAGGCAATGTATGAAAACAGTGATTCGTCATCAGACACAAATAAGGACAAGCTAATGGTTTGGAGTTTTGACAGTGATGAGGAGTTGTATGAATTTTATGATGAATAAAACTTGAGTTCAATAACTTTATGTAATACACTTTTTTTCAAATTTCAGGCCCCAAATTTAAGGTGCGTCTTATACATGGGAGCGTCTTATGCATGGGGAAGTATGGTACTTTATCAGAGCCACAAAACTAAGCAATGCTATTTATTTGAAGCGGGTTAGTCACTACTTCATATTGGTTGTTTCCTAGCTAGAGTGTGGAGCAAACATGGAAGCTAGATGTAGGGGTAGATATTTTTATTTCACCTCCATGTCATTCTAACACCCCCTGAAGATCTTTCTTTTCTTTGCTTTGAATAAATAATAATGGAAAATCTCTACTGCATGTATACCATACGTTCTCAGGTTTGTTTATGCTTGTGTTCATTTGGCCAGCTACAGTCCTACCTACAGAAAGAGAGCAGACATCTTCACTCCAGCCATCTTTGAAAACTCTTGTAAGTTGAGACGATGGATACAGGTTTTACTGAAGAACCTTTAACCATGAAAAAGAATGCTCATAATCTAACTGCTTAGAGAAATGTCTTTGTCCAGTTAATGATACACATACATATAACAAAACTGGTGAAATTTGTACTGTCTCTCCAAGCTGATCTGAACCACATTCCTATTTATATAGATTGAGTTGCTAGTTATGAAGTGTAATATTAATTTACATCTGTCTTGTACAGTTTTTGAATAGGTGACCAATTGTTAAGCCATTATTCTTTTATCTGTTTCTCTAAGCAGAAATAAATCCTCTCTATAAAGAGATGTTGGATTGGAATGCACCAGAAATAGAAATCATGTTTGTTGTTCGGGGAGATTTATAAGCACATGCACATGTGTGTATGTGTGTGTAACTGTGTCTTACTGAATTGAATGTGAATCACTACATAGTCTAAATTATGTCATAGTATTTTTCTCTTTGGGAAAAATGAGATCTCTGCTGTCCAGCTCTCACAAAATGCTTTATTTTCTGAGAGATCTAATGTCATCAGATGGAGTGAGATGGGTTATAGAAATAGGTGTGGCTCACAGTGACGTGCGCAGGTGCAGTTGCCACACAGAGCCCGACCTGGGGCCCTTTCACTTCCTGTGCTCACGGCAGCGACTGCAGATTGGAACCTCACACAGTGACATGAATAGGGGCCACATATTAGTAACAACATTTGGAATGCCAACTGTACTTAAGGGGAACCGTAATTCTAATTACTCAGAAAAACCTGTTGAGAAAGAAAGATAAGATTGTGTAGTTTAATAAAAGTGCTATGAGCATTTTAAGACTAAGCTGAAAATTGCCCAAATGGAAAACAATGTGAGATCCCTTGGGTTTGCTTGGACCCTGTTAAACCTCTCTCATCTGCTGAGTGCCTAGCAATATGAATGTGTATTGGCATGGCGAGCTTAGGGGCAGGAAGGAGATTCTGACTGAGGGACAAAACGTTTCTTTATGTTGTCTGCTGCAGTTTTGTTCAAGTAAATATATGAGGATGAATATTCCCAGAAGAATTTATCTTTTCTGTGCCAGGAGAAGTATTTTTAACTGCCCTTGTCAAAATTCAAACAGTTCAATTTTCTTTTTTTATTAAATTTATTTTTGTTGTAGTTGACATACACTATTATCTTAATTTCAGTTGTACAACATAGTGATTAGACATTTATATACCTTATAAAGCAATCACCACAATAAATCTAGTACCTACCTCGCACCATATATAGCTATTATAATATTATTGTCTGTATTCCCTATGCTCTACTTTATATCCCATGACTAATTTTATAACTGGCAGTTTGTACTTTTTAATCCCCTTCACCTTTTTTACTTATCACCCTATTCCCACCCTCCTGGTAACCATCAGGTTGTTCTCTGTATCAAAGAGTTTTTTCTGTTTTGTTTTGTTTGTTCTTTACTTTGTTGTTTAGATTCCACATATAAGTGAAATCAGATGGTATTTGTCTTTCTCTCTCTGACTTATTTCACTTAGCATAATCCACCCTAGGTCCATCCAGGTTGTTGTAGATGGCAAGATTTCATTCTTTTTATGACTGAGTAATATTCCATTGCATGTATGTACCACATCCTTTTTATCTGTATGTTGATAATCACCTAGGCTGCTTCAATATCTTGGCTATTGTAAGTAATGCTGCAGTGAACATAGTGGTGCATGTATCTTTTAAGATTAGTGTTTTCAATTTTTTCTAATACCCAGAAGTGGGATTGCTGGGTGATAAGGTAGTTCTATTTTTAATTTTTTGAGGAACCTCCATACTGTTTTCCATAGCAGCTGCATCAGTTTACCTTCCCACCAACAGTGCACAAGGGTTTCTTTTTCTTCACATCCTCATTAACACTTGTTATCTTCTGTCTTTTTATGACAGCCATTCTGACAGGTGTGAGGTGGTATCTCATTGTGGTTTGGATTTGCATTTCCTAAATGAGTAGGGATGTTGAGCATCTTTCTATGTGTCTGTTTGCCCTCTGTATGTCCTCTGGAGAAGTGTCTACTCAGGTCCTTAGCACATTTTAAATCAGATTGTTTGATTTATTTATTTATTTTTAATTTTTTTTGGTGTTGAGTTGTATGAGTTCTTTATTTATTTTGGATTTTAACCCATTATCAGATACATCATTTGCAAATATTTCCTCCCATTCAGTAGGTTGCTTTTTTCTTATGTTGGTAGTTTCCTTTTTAGTTTGATATAGTTCTATTTGTCTCTCTTTGCCATTGTTGTCTTTACTGTAGGAGTCACATCCAAAAAAACCAATATTGCTAAGACTAATGTTAAAGAGCTTACTGCATATGTTTTCTTCTAGAAGTTTTATGGTTTCAGGTCTTGCATTTAAGTCTTTAATAGTTTTAGTTTATTTTTGTATATGGTTTAAGAAAGTGGTCTTGTTTCTTTTTTCTTTTCTGTTTTTTTTTCTTTTCATCTATCTGTCCAGTTTTCCCAACACCATTTATTGAAGAGACTGTCTTTAACTCATTGTACATGCTTGCCTCCTTTGTCATTGGTGAAATGGCCATTAAGCATGGATTTCTTTCCTGGCTCTATTCTATTTTATTAATTTATGTGTCTATTTTTGTGGCAATACCATACTGTTTTAATTACAGTAGCTTTTTAGTATAGTTTGAAATCAGGTAGGATGATGCTTTCAACTTTGTCTTTCTCACGTTCAGTTTTCTTAAAGCTGTAACCGTTAATTATAACATTGTTTTTTTCTTAATTTACTACTATATAAACAAAGAAAGAAACATTCAATTTAACCATTTTTTATGTGTCTGTGGAAAATAAAGCAGAGTGTTTATAAATAGAATTTTTTTTTTAATGTTTGTTGAATAAAATCAGACTATTGATTTGTAGGGTGGCACTGACTGAATGTGTTTCTCCAAAATCCCTGTGCTGAAACCTAATCCCCAAGGTGATTGCATTTGTAGGTTTGTCCTCTGGGAAGTGATTGGGTCATGAGGGTCCTGGGATTAGTGACCTTATAAAAGACACTTCAGAGAGATCTGTTGACCCATCTGCCATGTAAACCATAAAGCAGGCTCTCACCAGACAACAGATTTGAGGGCACCTAATCTTGCACTTCCTAGCATCCAGAACTGTGAGAAATACATTTCTGTTATTTTATAACCCAGTCAGTCTATGGTTGTTTGTTACAGCAGCCTGAATAGACTATGACACAGGGCAAAGACTGTATTAGCAAATCAACATAAAAGCAAGCACAAAGGTGGACAGTAGTTAATTAAAGCAAATGGGATAAATTGGCCTGGGGTGACATAATTTTGCTGGCCTGTGAAAGTGGGTTTTGGTTGTTGCATTCTAAACCTTCCTTATGACCTGGGATCCTTGTGGAAATACACTGGATTTATTGCCCTGAGAATAGTTCTGTTTTCAGTGATTCTGGAGCAAACTATGATTCTGACACGTTATTTCTGGGTGCCTGCATGAAATCATTCTAAAGGAAAAACATTACTCATTAACAAGGAATCCTTATGCTCTTTCAGCTCAGACAAACCGTCATCTAGCAAAGATAAGAAAAAAAATGCAGCGCAAGTCTACACATGCAGTTTAGAAGAATACTAGGAACAGCCCTCTATTCATTAGGAAAATACCTTAATTCTGCAGTAGATAATTTGCAAACATTTTTTTATATCTCTGAGTCAAATAATATTTTATTTCATTGGTTAAGACAGGTATACTGCAATATTTGTAGTATTAGGAGCCCATATCAATAAATCTTTAGGCAATGTTTTCAAGCTTAGCTCCGAAACTAGTAAATGCTAAATCTTGTAAATGAATGGATTTATGTGGATTAGTAGCCTGGGGAATTCTGATGTAATTTGGTACGGTAACTTGCTTTCTCTCCCTTATAATTTTCTACCATGTGTGTAAGGTCTTGTTTTTCTTATAACATAAGAATATTGAACACCTACTATGTGTCAGGCAAGGTTCAAAGCCACTACATTTCTTTTACCAACTCCCTGAAACCTTTGATGTCACTTATCCCAATGAGAAAACAGAGGCTGTGAGAGTTAAGAGTGTTTTCCCAAGGTCACGTAAATAATAGGATGGAGCAGAAGTTTAATTGAAATGTTTCTGCATCCAAAGGCTACCTCCTGTATAGAGGGAAATGCCCTCTTCTTCTGTGAGTTGACTGTGGTCTTCTCCACTAGTCTTGTTGCCAGTTGTAATTCTCAAAGGACTTTCCTACTTTTGCTGAATAGTGTTTAGAATCTGCCTTCTCTTTTTATGAAAGGTATTTTTTTTTCTGCTTCACACTTTTAGCCTGAAGCCCTCTTGGCATCTTTCTGTTCACATGGGACTGTTATAGATTATGCTTTTTTCCCTGTTCTTTCTAGGGCATGCTCTTCTGTTTTCAGCATGCAAATATTATTCCTGCTTTCTCTATTGTGCATGGTCCTCATGCTGTGTTGGACAGCTTTCAACTGCTGGCCTTGCCTGAGGCACAGTCTCTCTGGTTGTATTGTTGGTTGAGTGACTTTGAACTATTGTGGGGGCTACATATGCACACACACATAAACACACACACACACACACACAGGAGTAATCTGGCACCTACATAGGAATGGAATAGTTCAGAAAGACCACTTTTCAAGGGCCTGAAATGAGCTAGCTCTCTCTCTCTCTCTCTCTCTCTCTCTCTCTCTCTCTCCCTCTCATTTTCTCAGTTGAAAATGTTCTACTCCAGGCTCCAGCTAAGTAGATATATACTAGATGCTTCTACTCTTTATCAGGTTATCCTACTTATAATCAAAGTACAGCTACATTATTGGACTTTGATGGAATGATAACTTCTTATTTAAAAAGTTCATGGTTTATCTTTTTTTCATAGTTTTGCATGGGTGGAGAAATGCTTACCAGTATATGAGGAATAAGTGAAGTCGATTATTTTCTACAAGTGTGTGAATTTATTTATTTTTAATTATCCTACTGGCTTTGATTATTAAATAATATTTTCAGGAGTTAATTAATGCTCTCTGTGAGTTGTACATTTTTTTTAAAGATTTTTTTTTTAATTGGGGAATTGGGGGGATGGGAACAATGCTGGGAATTGGGGGAAGGGGAACAGACAAGTTGCTGTCGTTTTGTTCTTCAGTCTAGTTGTGGAGGACGTTGCTTCACTGGCCCAAGTTGGCACCATCATTGCGCTCTTCCCGGGTGAGGCAGATCAGTCGCCGGCTTCTGGACGGCCGCTCACTGCGGCTGCTGGCCGCTCACGCTGGCTGCTGGCTACACACGGTAGCCCATGGCAACCCACTGCCACAGGAGCTGCAGCCTACGCCATCGCCGGCGACTCACAACAGCCCAGCTCCAGGTTGAGCTGTTGTTCAGCATCTTAGCTGTGGAGGGTAGTGTCACTGGCCCTCATATATGGGATCCGAACTGGGGCCCTCTGGCGTCCCAAGCCAGTTCTTAACCATCATGCCACTCGGCCGGCCCATGTGAGTTGTATTTTTAACATGGTGCATACGAATTGAGGCCTAATTATGGATAGAGGTAAGAATTCAGATAAAGGAAAGAGGATTCTGACAAAAACATTCTATATCTAATTTTTTGAAACTAGGAGCATCAACATTTTTTAAATGTCATAAGATATTTGATATTGAAAAATGGCATTTCACCAATTAAATAGCATGCTTCTTTTGGTTAGAGACAAGAAATTATATATAGAGAGATAAGAATTGCTGTGATACAGCATTTTAATCACTGGATGTTATCCAAAGTAAACCAATATCTTCATTTTATAGCTGAAGGAATATCAAGAAGGTAGATTTTCGGTTACTTATCAAAACAACAGAGCTAGTTACTAACACAGGCCAGATATCCTAACTCTCCCCTGCCTGTGAATATACATGTTATATCCTAGGAGCTGACAGTTGCATTTGACTTTTGAGAATGATGAGTTTACTGTTCTCAGCATTGCCTTTCCTTTGTAAACATCCAAAATACGATTGGACTCTAAACGAACAAGAAAATAAATACCAAAGCAGTGTGACTACTTGATTTGTGGTTTTGGATTTGTCTGTGTATTCAGGAGAGGTGAGGTACAAAGCAGTTTATGAAGTTATCTTCTACTTTCACATTTCTGACACTGGCCACTGAAGTGGCAAACCCAAATTCATAAGGGCAGTGGTGCAAAGCAAGCATGATTCAGGACAACACAACGATGGAAAGGCCCCATAGACAAACAATGGAAAATGTGTGTGCTCCCACGCTTATCAGGATTCTCATCAGAAATGGACTGCAGTTGTGATTGGGGCTTCTTTTCCTTGAACTCTGATTTCCCTACACTGATGCATGAAGAATGGAGGAATCAATACATGCAGAATGGAATTGAGAGCCAAGAGGCTTTTCTATTGGAATCAGTGATTTTAAGCCTTTAATCTGGATTAGTTTAGGTCAGAATTTCCTGCCCAGAGTATCATACCTAGGGGTTTCTCATCTTTCTTTTACCTTACTTGTGTTCTCAAATCTCAGGAATTGTACAAATGGAGAGTGAATTCCATTAGAGCCTTTTCAACCTGTGGAGTCTTCCAAAAGGCAAATAGTTAAGGACATTAGGGAGAAAGAATGGTTATGAAGCAATTAATCTATTCATACTTTATTTTCATTTATTTGCCAATTTGGTCTCATTCAATAAATGTTTACTATATGTCTGGTACTGTTAGGTACTGAAGTCAAAGCAGATGACTTTGACATGGTCCCCACTGTTATCAGTTAAACAATCTAGGGGAAAAACAGAATTATGTTTAATTCTTTCAATATGGGCTAAATACAATAATAAAAATAGACACTTGTTTATTCAACAAGCATTTATTGAAAGGCAGCCATATAACATTAATGTGTTAAGGTGAGAAAACAAAAATCATTCTCTACGGAAAAATATTTTCAGATTTTTTGGGTAGATAGCCAGGAGAGGGATTGCTGGGTCATATGGTAATTCATTCTTAATTTTTTGAGGAATCTCCACACTGCCTTCCATAGGGGCTGCACCAATCTGCGTTCCCACCAACAGTGTATGAGGGTTCCTTTTTCTCCACAGCCTCACCAGCACTTATTTCTCTTGCTGATGATAGCCATTCTAATAGGTGTGAGGCGATATCGCCTTGTTGTTTTTATTTGCATTTCCCTAGGAGCTAGTGAACTTGAGCATTTTTTCCTATATCTGTTGGCTGTTTATATGTCTTCTTCAGAGAAATTTCTGTTCCTGTCCCCTGCCCATTTTTTTAATTGGATTGTTTGCCTTTTTGTTGTTGAGTTGTATGAGTTCCTTATATATCTTGGATATCAGCCCCTTATCAGAGGTGATATTTGCAAATATTTTCTCCCATTTGGTTGGTTGCCTCTTTGTTTTGTTGATGGTTTCCTTGGCTGTGCAGAAGTTTTTTAGTTTAATATAGTCCTATTCACTTATTTTAGCTTTCACTTCCCTTGCCTTTGAGGTCAAATTCATAAAATCCTCTTTGAACCCAAGGTCCATAAGTTTAGTGCCTATGCTTTCTTCTGTGTAGTTTATTGTTTCAGGTCTTATGTTTAGGTTTTTATCCATTTTGAATTAATTTTGGTACATGGTTACAGATAGCAGTCTAGTTTCATTCTTTTGCATATGGCTTTCCAATTCTCCCAGCACCATTTATTGAAGAGGCTTTCTTTTCTCCATTGTATGTTTTTGGCTCCTTTGTTGAAAATTATCTTCCCATATACAGAGGGTGTCAAAAAATGTATACACCTTTTAAGAAAGGAAAACATAAGCTGTATTAAAATTATAATAATCAACATATACCGATAACAAAAGATGAATACAAGTCATGTGTATGCATTTTTTGGCACCCCCGGTATATGTGGGTTTATTTCTGGGTTTTCAGTTCTATTCCTTTGGTCTGTGTCTCTGTTTTTCTGCCAATACCATGCTGTTTTGATTATTGTCACTCTAGTACAAGCTGAAGCCAGGGAGTGTGATACCTCCAGCATTGTTCTTTTTTCTTAGGATTGCTCTGGCTGTTCGGAGTCCTTTGTGATTCCACACAAATCTGATAATTTTGTTTGTTCTATTTCTTTAAAAGGTGCCATTGCATGTTGATGAGGATTACATTCAATCTGTATATTGTTTTGGGTAATATGGCCATTCTAACCATGTTGATTCCTCTAATCCATGAACACAGAATATATTTCCATTTCTTTGTGTCTTTTTCAATTTCTTTAAAAAATGTCTTACAGTTTTTAGTGTATAGGTCCTTCCCATCCTTTGTTGAGTTTATTCCTAGTTATTTTATTCTTTTTGTTGCAATTGCAAAAGGAATTGTTTGTTTTCTTATTTCTTTTCCTGAAATTTCATTATTAATATATAGGAAGGCAGTGGATTTTTGTACATTGATTTTGTAGCCAGTAACTTTACTATATTCATTTATTGTTTCTAATAGCTTCCTTTAAGGAGTGCATAGTTTGATGGAGGATAATACTAAGAGCAATAATCACAATAAAAGTACTGAACATTTTCTAGCTGCCAACAGTACAAAAAACACTTCAGATGTATTAACTCCCTGATTCCTTACAACAGGCTTATGAAGTAAGTTTTACTATTCCTATTCTATAGATGAGAGGACTGAGAACAAGGAGGTAAAATAAGTTGCTCAGTATCACACAGCTAGTAAGTATTATAATCAATATTCAAACCCAGGTTTTATGGCTACAAAATCTATATACTTATCACACAAACTTCTGTAAAGTTGCATCGAATGAAGAGCACAGAAGGTTTCTGAAAGGTCATGGAAGGCTTCTCTGAAGACTTAACCTTTGAAAGACACGTAGAACATAACTTGGTGGAGAAAGGAAAAAGAGCTCTCAGGCAGACATACAAGGCCCTCTGGGGAAGATACATCGGCACAGGCAGTAGGAAATGCCAACAGAAGCCAGTGAGACTGGGACACAGTGGAAGGTGTGGCAGGAGGCATGGGCTTCCGGCCATAAGAGATCTGGTTTCAGCTTCTAAACAGTGGGAAACCAATGGGTTGGCATGATTTTGTTTGGAGAACAGCTGGAGCCAGGGCAGAGGGTCTCCTGGTAGGTAAATTAGGTGATTGTCCCTTACCCAGGTGAGATGATGGTAGTGTGAACACAAGTGATGGCTGTGAAGTTGGCCATTTCTTCAAGGCCTCAAAAGAAGCTTTTCTTGTATTTGAAACTGTTAAAGACCCAACAGAGAAGTAACAGCCATACTGGGCCTGAAAGGCAGGGTTTTGCCAAACAGACAAGGAGGGTGCCTGGCCATTCTAAGTAGACGGAACAGGTAGATCTTGATAGAGGAAATTTGGGTGATTGCACCATCACAAAAGAACCAAACAGGTGCTCTTGACAACGGCATTTGCCTTGGTCAGCTGTCCAGCACATTTGTGCAGACTCTCATTCTCAGAAGACTGCAATAGTGCTCAATTATTTTTTATGACCATTTGAAACATGGCAAACACTTTATTAAAATGCAATTTCAAGAGCGATCAGACTTCCTCAGAAAGATAAACTCATATTCACACACCATAAATTCATAGTTTAACTATAGCAGATTAACTGACTATTTCAATTTTGGGTTAGTCTTCTTAAGCCAGAATTTTCCTTTGTTTGTCTTTTTTTTTTATACTTATCAATTTTGCTAAGTCTAAATATCTTTCCAGAATGTTAATGCTGTGTATCCCTTTAACTGTAGTGCCCAAAACTTGGAAGATTTTAATCACCTTAGTGCTAAAATATAAAGAAAATAAATTTAAAAGCTTATAAATGGAAGCTCAGGACTTTAACAATATTCATGATTTGGCAGCTGTAACGATAACACTGAATTGATTGCCACGTTGTTGGCATAGAAGCATTTATTTTCACATTATACTGTCTTAATGGTGAACAAGTGGCTCCCACACTTGGGTATGATGTGGATTCACCAACAGGCTTAGTAAGAACACAGATGCTGTGCTTCACCTGGAGAGTTTATGATTTAGTAGGTCTTAACTTTGCATTTTGAATGTGTTCCCAGGTGATGCTTATGCTGCTAGTATAGAGGCAGTGCTTGTGAACTACTGGTGGGAAGAAAAGGTGATCTCAATACAGTTTAGCATGACACTGGGTAGATGACTGGGAAGAAGGGAGAGCAGAGCTCCCCCCCTCATATATGCATGTCCATGAAATGAATGGAAGGCAACCTGGGCTTTGCTGTTGCTGCTGTAGGTGGGCCTGATGGTCCCATCTCCTCAATGCATGTGAACATACAGAGCAAGAGGCTTTGCTAATAATAGTAAAAAGTCAGCCAGCCCCCTAGGGACATGTACTCTTTTCAAAATGAAACACATGCACATTTTCTGAAAGACACATTTGCAATTAATCTTTTATGTACACAAGAGAGCTTAGATGGTATGGCAAAGGAAAAACATGTTCATCCATCACCATTGTCCATATCTGTTGTGATGTTATTTTGAAGATTATATTCTGCTATGGTCAATTGATTCATGTAGTCCTTTGAAAATATGCTCAAATATAAAGATGAATGATGCTATGTTAAAGATAAGTTGTTTAAAGATTTAAGGAAAAATAAGGAGAATGTCACAATATTTCCACAAATAAATTCGATGATTTGTTTAAATTTTTGTGTCCTTTTTTGTTAACATAGTTAATGATATGATTTTATTTGGAATTCACCAGTTACTCCATCAATGTCCTCTTTCTGTTCCAAGATGAAATCCAACCCAGCCTACCACATTGCATTTAGTTGTCATGTCACCCCCATCTCCCCTGGTCTGTGACAGTTTCTTAATATTTCTTTACTTTTCATGACCTTGACAATTTTAAGAGTATTGGACAGGTATACTGTAGGATGCCCCCAAGCTAGATTTGTCTATATTTTTCTCAAGATAAGACTGAGGTTATGAGTTTTTGGAAAGAACAGTATAGAGAATAAATGCTTTTATCACATCACATTGATGATGCATGGTATCAACATGAAATCGCATCATCCATATTTAGATTTATGCCTTTGCTTATATACCTACAGGGATAATTACTGATGCTCAGTGCTAATAAATGCATAATGGTAAACAATTGAGTAAATTCATATTTCAGTAGTTGAATATCACGGTATAATCTATCAGCAAATTAGGTAGAAAATTCTGTTTCTCATAAATTTTGCTATAATGAACCAAAATTCAATAAATTATGTTAAAACTACAAGTAAACAAGTAAAAAAAATCATACTTAAGCATAGAAATGCTTTAGTCCTTAAAGAAACATTTGTTTTCAGTTTTAGAGACATATTTTATATTAAAGCACTTAGGCAGTGATGCGCATGTGAATATAATGATTGTAGTTTGTGCTTATATTCCTATTTTTTAATGAAATGCTGAGGGGAAGGAGTGTGTAAAATAAATGATATGCATTTTATCCAAGTACATGAGAGTACAAATAACACAGAATGATTTTTACCAATACCTGTCATATAAATATTCAGCAGGGACATTTTGCTGCCAGGTTTCTAACATTGATTATGAACTACATCATGAAATAATATCATATTTTGCCAATGCAGTGTCTTCTGTAGTTATTAAGCTGCAGACTAGAACTGGAAAATCTCTGTAAGCAACAGGCACTGTGACAGAAATATCAATGCAGTTAGTACTGGGAAATGTGTATTTTCTATTAAAATGTGAAGCCCTTGAGCACGAAGAGAAAGATTTATATAGTAGATAAGAGGAAATAGAGTAACTCTCCCAATATTCATTTGGAAATTGTCATTTAGGCTTTTGGACACCCTAAATACCATAAGCTTCTGCCTGGCAGGTTTTGAAAAAACTATGTTTATGTGTCAGCACCTTGACAAGGTAGATAGGGAGCTACAGGTAACAGGCGTGAGGGCAATTTTAGCCAGCTTGTGTGATGCACTATGAAGAGTCTGGAATAATACATTCAAAGTCAATGTCAGATCTGTATGTGCATTCAGTTTAAAAATCTGAGTGTGATTCAGGCCATTAGAGTCAGCTATATTCATGAAAATATATGGTTAATGATGAGTCCCATTGAGTATAAAATTTCTTTGGAAGAGTAGGGAATTCTTGCATTCACAAAATATCACTCAATCCATCATTCGTGAAATATATATGTTTAGAACTTTTACCTTGTGCAAAACATTGTGCATGGAACTGTAGATGATGCAAATGAAATATCAGCTAAACAATCTTCTCCCAAGAAGTATATGAGTAAGAGCGTAAATGTCTGAATGTTTTTTGGGACCAAGAAAGGGGCATAGGGTTCTACCAAGCTGGGTTTCATGAGATAGGGCTAGGTAATGGAATAGAAGGCATTGATTTCATAATCTGAGCTGAAAGTTCATAATCTGTATTTCAAGGATTTAGCTTCTAGATTTCCTGTGAATGAATCTATTGTTGGAGAAGAAGCTGACAATAAGCTAGAACCAGTTTAGATAAGTATATAAACAAATAACTGCACATCAGAAACCCTACAAAATAGAAAGTGGCAAGGGTCACAAGAAGATATAGATGATGAAATATGAATTATGTTTGAGAGCAGGAAGAGGAGGGAGGAAAAAAGAGAGAGAGAGACAGAGAGAGAAAGAGAGAGGCTGAAAAGGAGGGAGAGGGAGAGAATTTTGGAGATGGATTTATTTCATGAGAATGTGGTGATAGAGAACAAGTAGTGTACTCCTACAATAATGTAAGTCCAAACCTTACTCAGTGGTCAATGGGAAGTGATTAATATTTGCACGTGGCAAAGGAACTTAAACAGGCTTGTGCTTTAGGGAGACCTGGCCACAGTTTATAAAATAGATTTTAGGTCTCTAGAGCACTGGGTACACTTAACTAAATAGTATGTGCAAGGTGATGATGTCTTAAGCTTGGGAAAAAAAGAGCACACAAATGCAAGAAACACTGTCAAGCTAGAATCTGACATCTGATAACTATCTATAGAATCATTCATGTTTAAAGGTATTTATTGAGTGCCTATTCTTTTTGTGCCAGTTACTGTGTTAACATTGGAAATTCGGAGTTAACAAAGTAAATACAGTCCCAGACCTCATAGTGCTTACACTCTAGTGGGAAAAAGGGACTTATTCAATTAAGTAATTGCAAGTCATCCATCCATTTATTCAGGAGATATTTATTGAGAACCTACTATCTGTAAGATACTGTAGTAAACTCAGGAGGCAGAGGCATAAACCATGCAATCGTGATCAGTGTTAAAGGGGCACAGGGTGTAATGGGAGTATGCATCAATGAGAGTGTACCTAGTCCAAGGGGAACACAAGGAAAATAGTTGTGACTCTCAGGAGGCATTCTTTATCATTCTTTATAATTCCTCAGCATTCTCTTCCTGTGAGAACATAGCTGGATGTTTTCACCCTTACACTAGAAGTCTCAAACTTGCTCAGTTGATTTTCTAGGACCAATCCTGATCTCAAGTGAATGGAAGACAGGGCAACTTTAATTCTGTAACCTCCAGCTCCGATGAGGGGTACTATGGGACTGGGACTCTTCCTCCACATGCCCCCTTCCAGCAGGAGGAGCCACGCATGCCAGGACCCTACTTACTCCAGTGTCACCAGGTCCTTCATTCACGCAGCCAAAATATATGGAGCACTTTCTGTTCCCAGCAACCCATGAGGACAGGTGGCCCCAAGCTAAGATTACTTGACATGCAGGCTCAGAGTGCTTTGTTTTCTCCCCCACTTCCATGCCCCCTCCCTCTTAAAAAGAGAGCTAGAGTGGGCTGAATCTTTCTTCCAGACACACTGAGTCCCTCCACTGTGTGTCCAGTTGAACAGAAGCAAGCTAACCTCTTCCTAGGATCCCCCCAGGAGATTAATGCACCCTGACTCTGGCCAGACAATACTTATTGTTGTTTCTCAGAAGCCATTATATACCAGAGAAGATAGCTTTATAGAAAGACAACACTGATCACCATACAATTTATAGGGAGAATTCAAGAAGTATAGGAATTGATCTTTTATTGCTTGCCTGTCTCTACCACCAAATAACTCATTGAGAGCAAACAGTTTGCTTTATATGTGTTTATAGTCACATCACTTAACAGAGCACCTGACGATCAACAAATATTTGTCAGGTGGATGGGTGGATGGATGGATGAATGGATGGATGGATGGATGGATAAATAAATGGGTGGATGAATGGGCAGATATTGAAAGCAAGTCTTTGGATGTGCTGCTACAGTACAAACAAAGCAAATGAATGCTAAATTACAAGGGGTTCTGTGTTGAGGAAATGTAGGACTCACAAAGACAGTGCCTTTCCAAGAAGTCTGTCACTGCTGTGAAGAGGGACTACATACAATAGAAGCACAAGGCAGGTAAAGGGCTGAGAGAAGCCATTTAGAATTTAGGAGACTGGAGAATGACTGCAGACTGATGGAACATCCTCTATGATTAGTGAGAGATGGAAAACAAATTTTAAAATGAGGAGAAATGTCACAGATGAGTGAATTAGAATTACATTATAAAGGAAGAAAAGGTTCTCTAATAAAAGAGAACTGGGAGAGAAGACAGATTTATAGGGATAAAAATTTCTATACTCCCCATGATGAGTGTTTCTTTTTTTTTTAAAGATTTTTATTGGGGAATTAGGGGAGGAAACAGTATTGGGGAATTGGGGGAAGGGGAACAGACAAGTTGCTGTCCTTTTCTTCTTCAGTCTAGTTGTGGAGGACGTCGCTTCACTGGCCCATGTTGGTATTATCATTGCGCTCTTTCCGGGTGAGGCAGTTGCTCACAGGCCATTGGATGGCCACTCGCGGTAGCTCAGGCAGCCCACTGCAGCTTCATTGCAGCCTATGCTGTCGCCGGCAACTCACGGCAGCCCAGCTCCAGGTTGAGCTGTTGTTCACCATCTTAGCTGTAGAGGACGCAGCGTCACTGGCCCTCATGTGGGATCTGAACTGGGCCCTGCTACTCAGAGCTCACACTCCCAAGCCAAATCTTAATGAACTAGCCACTCTGCTGCCCCCCCACCCCGCCCCCATGGTGAATGTTTTAAAGATAAGAACATTCCTGAAGATGTCATAGTATGTTTCTTTATATAACTATGGTTGGGTATCATTAACCTGTTTGTATTTCGTATATCATGGATCTTCATTTAAGTCTACAAATTTCATTCTGAATATCATTTACAAAGATTCCACAGCTGCTATATTTGTTATTTCCTTACCTCTAATGTGTCATTTTGCACAAATCATGATGTACAAATACATTGCATTCCACAGCAATCTATTAAATGATAAAGTTTTGGGGGGGGGGTTTGTTGTTGTTTTTTTGTAATTTTTAGTTGTGAAATATGTTTTAAATGATCTGGTATAAGCACCTTAATATTTATTTACTTATTTATGTACATTTTAGCCACATATTTACCTCTTCATTTAATAATATTGGCATTCTCTTTATCTCTTTCTCCTTCTTACCCATGAATAGTTAAGCCCTGAAGAAATTACAAAGTTACAAAAACAATTATGTTAAATTCCCCAAAGATAAGTCCATATGTTCAACAGAGAGAGGAAAAGCTGAAATGATAAAATGTGATTGGAAATGCCACTCATGATTGTATTTGAATAATTAGCTGACCCATATTTTTTTGCTTTTAAATGTTCCTGGCTACTTCTGTACTAGGTAGATGGAAAATTAATCCTATGAATTAGGTGAACACACTGCATAAAAATACAATTTAACATAATTCTATTGTATATTGAATTTAAACGTTTTTTAATTTAACATATAGGTCAATAAGCCTTGTTACATAGACAGTCACATATGCTTTGTTGTCAATAAAAATATTTTAAAATAACAGCTTTATTGCTATACAATTCACATATCATCCAATTCATCCTTTTAAAATGCACATTCCAATGGTGAATAGTACATTCACAAAGTTGTAAAACCATCACCACAATCAATTTTAGAACATTTTCCTCACTCCCAAAAGAATCACTACCTCTATTAGCAGGCACTCCCTATGTTTCTCAATACCTCCAGCCTCAGGCAACTACTACTCTACACACTGTCTCTATAGACTGCCTGGAGTGGTTCCCTTAGCATATGTTTCCAAGGTCCATCACGTTGTAGTTTGTAGTACTACATGCATTTTTATTGTCGAATAATATTCCATACTATGGCTATGACACATATTTTTTATCCATTTACCCGTTGATGGGCATTTAAGTTGTTTACACAAAAATAAACACATTAATATAGTATAATATAACATAATAAATATAATATAATAAATATAATATAGTATAATATAATCTAATGTAATATGTAATACCATACAGTAAACATCACCTAATATTCAGCCAAGTTTATGAGAAAATGTAAAATCATACAAGTAAACATTAAAACAAGTTTGAGCTTCCCAGAATTTATTTTATGAGCTTTCCAAAATGAAATTGTTATAGAAGGAATTAAATAGTTTGGTTTTCTTCAGGTAGCTTCATATGTTTTATGAATTGTTTATTTAGATAGTAAGTTTGTGTTTTGAAATCAGCTGCCTTTAAGACTTATAATGCTATTGCAGAATATAATAATCATTTTTTATCAACTTAATTATGGCTTTGGTTGCTTTGTTCATTGTGCTAATTTTCTGTGGGCAAATGACACATACAAATAAACATATTGATTCAAAGCTCACAATTCATAGCTTATGAGAATTGGACCATGCATGTGCCACAGTGATTTTTTATTGAGAAAGTTGCTAACCTTATTCCAATAAGGTCAAGGTAGAATAAACTTTCTAAAACCTCATAATATTGTGGATGGAAATAATGTAGCATTATTTAGAAATTTTCATGATATTGTACCTCTTGAAAAGAGAAGCTTTGGCTTGGGAAAAATAAATATAAATACTAACTGCTTATAATCATGAGAAATTTTACATGCCTAATATTAAATAGGTTGCATAAAGTTCTAGATGGGTCCATGGGTGATAAATATACATCAGTAAGTAGAAGTTTGAATATTAATATTATAACACAAACTTTGTCGCCATTATCAGAAATGCTTTTTCATTGGCATGACTAAAAACCACGTTGTTTAACAGGACTAGGATAAGATGTGTCAGCGCTGCATAACCTCTGCACCTTAATCAAAAGAACCCACTTCTGGTGGTCTTATTCACTAATCTAAGTGAAGAAACCATCTCCAAATATCTCAGTGGTGTTTGCTTGAGTAGTTGATAAATACTATTATAATAGAAACAATTAATTCATTAAAGCAGGTCAACAGTGCCCATGTTGGCAAAATTCAGTTGTTAGTTATATTTCCTAAATCTTAATTATGTTTAAGTATTAAATACTGTATGGTATCTAAAATTAAAATATTTTCTCTTTCTTAAATTCTATTTCTCAGGCCTTATGAAAATTTCCAACTTCTATCATTAATTTTTCTAGATGTCAGTGAAAACAATGTAAGGTGTAAATGTGTAAACATATAAAGAGATTTAAGTTTTGCCTAAGCAAAAAGCATAATTTAGACCTTAGTTGGCTATAAAGATTAGTAAGGTGCATTTCCTGTTCTCTGTGACTCATAATTTACTAGAGGGAATGTATATGCTCAATGTATAGATGTCAATCAACATAAACTATAAAAAATAAGTATATAATCATAGAAATATGATTATATTTCATATTTCTATGAAATATAATCATAGAAATAGGATATGATTTGTAAGTATATAAACATAGAAAATAAGTATGTAATCGAAGCGATAGGAACAACTATTTCTGATATAAGAATCAGGGAAAGACACAAACTAAAGCATTTAAGTTGGGGTTTGATAGGTTAATGGAATTTTCTAAGTGGACAAAAGGGAAATAACATTCCTCCTGAGGAAACAGCATAAGTATTATAAAAAGCAAGTATGAAATTGCACACCATGTTTCAGTAGCAATTAATTTTCTAGTGGGCCTGGAGCTTAGATCATGTTCTCTAGGGCTATGAGTGTTGGTTTAAGAAAATGAACAGTCTGAAAAGCTCATCTAACTGAAGGCCTGAATTTCATAGGGAGGATTTTGTATTCTATACAGATAAATATTTCTAAGTAAAGGTGTAATGTGTCACCATACATCACAGGATATATTTGCTCATTGATTTATATGTTAGATTACATCTACATTATATATGGATACTCTGTGATTACACATAAATGATATATATGGAGAACTGTACAAAAGCCAATCTAGTTGTAGAGTAGATGGCACAGAGAGGCAGCAGGTTAAGGAAGTCTGGTTAAGATGCCAATATGACAAACTATGGAGAGACACTGAAGATATAGATCACAGAATGACATTCAGATACAAAAGCAAAAAGTGGATGGGAGAAGCTTTGTGCTAACAATTGACAGGAATCGGTAACTGACTGAACACAATGAATGTAGGAGAAAAAGAAATCTTAGACAATCATAAGGGCTTTGCTCAAATTATGAAAAGAATGATCATGGCAATGACCAAGATAATGATGGAAAAAGTTGTTGAAAAAAATGATAAATTCGTTTAACCTCGTTGCAGTTTGAGATGTTATCAGGACATTCATGCATAAATGTACCAGAAGCTATTGGAAAATGAATATACAATTCAGTAGAGATCAGTGCCAAGAGGTAGATTTGGGGCTTATTTGCACAGAGGTGATTAAATCAAGTTGCGGAAGTGAATACATAAAGCATGAAGAGAAGAGAAATGATGTCAGAAATCTAGGAGAGATTATCTTTAATATGGCTAAATACAGAGTAAGAAATAAAAGAGACTCCAAGATGAATTGTCAGTGACATAGAAGGAAAAGCAGTACTGAATCATCATAAAAGGGCAAGGAAGGACATAATTCCATGACCGGTCTAATGTCAAAAGCTGTGGCGGTATTGACATAGAGTAGCGTGTAGGCTATGGGTTTGTCCTTGGGAAGTGGTTATTGACCTTGGAGAAAACAACTTCTGCATAAATGGAGAAATGGAGAAGAAACCAATTTGAGCATATTTAGGAAAGAGGAAAAGGTAAGGAAGTGGATGTAGTACATGCAAATTGCTTTCCAGAAAAATCTGTCAGTGAAGAGAGTTAGCTAGAATGATAGTATGATACGAACCTAGTTGATGGAGGAAACATGACCATGGCTAACAAGGGAAGGAGGCAGGGAGATATGAGAGGAACAGATGGACAGGAGAAGATCAAAAGTACCAGGGAGAACTTTACCTTGAAAAGGAATGGAAAGATTTCATCCTTGAGACAGAATGAAGATGATAAATTAGAATAAATTAAAAGTTAAGGTGTAACTGAGAAATATGGAGGACATCTACACGAATATGAATTCTGTTTTCCTAGAGAAGTGTATAGGTAAGACATAAGCTAATAGCCAGTTATATGAATGTGGAGTTTTCACATTTGGGGAGACAAAGTCCTGCCTGGGAAATTTACTGTGAGGATATCAGTAGACATGGTATTTAGAACCAGTATGAGACAGGTGACTACAGCAAAAGCAGGTCTTTCAAAAATTGAGGGTATGTCCGGTAACTTTCTAAAATGAAAAAGCCCAACAGCCAAGGACCACCAAGGACAAAGTTAGGTCTTTACATTTGCTGAAGAAAGGGGAGCAAACCCCATATAAATGGTGGGTGTCTCAGTCAGAGGCAGTGGAGAATGGTATTTTTAGGGTTTGAAAATTTCCTGAATAACTGTAAGACTGTTGTAAGTGAAACAGGGAATGACTTCAAATGGCATATTGTGATGAGGCAGAATCAACTGCTGATCTCAGTAGTTGAGCAGGAGGTGAGGATGCTGAGAAGAGTAAAGATAATGGTAAAGGAAAGCAGTGGTTACACAAGACGATGGGATGGCTTGGAAAGAAAATTATTTACACGGCCTTGCTCATGTCTAGGTAGAAACATCATTTTATATTCTGGTAGGAAATTCATAGTCTGATTAAAGAAGTATTGAGAAGTGGATTTGGAATTAGGGTTCTGTTTCTTTGCAAACTATGTGATGAGGAGACATGTGGAATGTTGACTGCAGAAGTTCCCGATCTGAGGCTCTGCCTCTTATTTTGACATCAAGGCTGCTTCGCTGTTGGAGAGAAGAGTCTCACAGTAAATTGTTTCTCAGTGGTGTGATTTTTAACTGCAAATTTTGCATGGTCCGTGATTTCAGAAGACGAGGTTTCTTTGCCCTGTTCTTGTTGATCAATACGAATGGGCTTACACATTCGCAGAACTATTAGTCACCTATGCCCAGCTCTGGGAGTCAGTCCTGAATTGGACGTTCTGGTCACAAGTACTCTGATTTGGACCTGTCTTATGAGAGATTTCTTGACCTTATTTCCAGTTATGTTTAATGTTGTGAGCAGAAGAAGGGAGGTATATTTTGAGAGATTTCAGGAAGTTATGTCCCAAATGCCTTTTCTTTTACTACATGGTTTCCCACTTGTTCTCATAATTTACCCAAGCAGTATTTTTCATCTGTAGAATGGGAATTCTGTCACAACTTGAAGTGAAAATGGAAGTAGGGACGACCTCTCTCTATCAGCTAAGCTTTCTTTTCTTATGAGTCATCTGTGCTTCTCTAAAGAGTCTCTGTTCATGGTTGATGTTCATAGCAAGGGGATCTGTTGAAGCTAAAACAATGCTATTGTACAGGAAGTCAGGAGAAAGAGACAGGCTTAAAAGAGCTGAAAGTAGGAAAAACCTTGGAAGAAATTTCCGAAAACTAAGTGAAATGTGTGTTTTCCAGGAAAAAAAAAGAATTGGATGGGTAGTGGTTCATTTAATATGGAAACATCTAAATAGCTATAATAAACATTCCATTGTAAATATTGTTTGGTACAATCATTTATGTGGTAGTCCTTATATGGAAGTCCCCGTGGTATATATGTATATTTAGGCTGCAAAAGCACTTGAGTCCCATCATACCCTTGCAAATTAGGTGATCATTATGGTCCCCTTTGATAAATAAACTAAATGAGGTCTAAAGAGGAAAAAAGTAATTTTCCTAAATCAGGCAGCCTGTTAATGAGGGAGGCCTGGAACGCACTAGAAAACATTTGTTTTCTGCATACTTTTTTGTTTGTAGAAGGAACCACATTGAATTTTGTGACTTCATTTGCTGTTTTATTAAAATGTGTAGGTAATGCAATGTGGAAAGAATCATATAAAACCTACAAGTGCTGCTTTGGTGGGAACCACATACTGGCTCTTTGCGATTTTTTGTTTTGTTAAAAATAAATGCCCATCAGTGTTGAAAAATCTCCTACCTTGTGTGGCATTTTAGATGTTGGTAGATCATTTATTTATTTGAAGTGTTAAATTTCTTATTTTTGCTTATTTGATTTTGTCAGCCTTTGCAGAATGAGACAGGTGCAGTAATATTATGCAATAATTTATCATAATGTATGTTACGCATGGTGATGGTTTGTATCCCTAAGACACATAGTATACATTGGATGTTGAGAATAATATTTTTGCCATAATACAAAGTGTTTTATGAAACTGAGCAAGCAGACTCACATATCAATGAAATTGTACTTACGTATTGAATATTTTATCACTGAATTTACAAAGAAGTCATGAGGGGATTAATAATAAAAGAAAGTAAATATATTACTATGTTCTTTTACAAGTACATTGTCAGTATTAAGTATTCTACAAGCTTAATATTTAGAGTTTCAAACATGTTTGAATTCACTAAATTAGGAAATAAGAGGAACCTATCAAATATTGTTTTAACTTTGAAAAGGAGTTATATAGTATCTACTAGCAATGTAACATAATTTATAAGGAGATTTTGAAAGAAAAGAAAGACAGCATAGTACCTATGAGTCAGGAGTTTTTAAGTATGTGTCATTGATTTCTTGTGCTTAAACTCTTGGGGTTGTTAAAAAAAAGTACTATAAAAAGTTTTTGTTTTTAATTACTTGTTGGTTGGAGACATACAGAAGATAAAATGCAGACATTTTAGTTTCATTGGAAACTATCAAAATGATAGGTCAAAGATTAAGCAGTGAATTTGTAAGAAATATTCTTAAAGTGAATCTCAGATTTTCTCATCTACTTGGTACACTGGCATTTTTGCTTTTCTGACAAGATGTCACGTTTGAACACCATATTTAATGATAAATGAACAATCCATTGGTTTGTAAAACCCATAAACTTATATATTATCATTTAAAAGTTTTATGAAATATTAAGAGATGGACAAAATGTATATTTGACTTAAAAAAAATTGGTGCCTCAGGATTCATTCCTTTTTTATTGTTTTCTTTTGAGATATTTCTTTAATTTGATCTAGAATTTTTTGACTATTCAGTGTTTTAACATTTTTACAAGTAGTAAAACAATATATTCTGCTTCATCTTCCCCGAATAAAAAGGTCAGTAGGAAGCCACATCGTCAGTGACTGCATCAAGGAAGCACCTAAAGGCAGAGGGAATTTTGAAGCAGCCAGTAAAAGAACCTGGAGCACAGCAGAATATTTAGTATTAGAAACTGGGTCATCCCTGTACAAATTCATATCCTTTCCTTTTATCTCTAGGTCACTTTGAGGTTTATATACTTAGTTCAAAATACTTGCAATGTGAAACTGTCACAAAATGGGTGAGTGTTCTGAATGTTTCTCCAAATATTATATATATATATATATACACACATATATGTGTTTTTTGTTTTGATATATATATATATATATATATAGAGAGAGAGAGAGAGAGAGAGAGATAGGTATGTCTATATATAGATATATAGGTATATAGGTATATCTATATATCTATATCTATATATTTCTACAAAATCTATTTAGAACATTGACATATTTTAAGGCAATCAATCTGTTTCACTTTGTTTCTTAAAACCTACAGATATTGGGACTGGCCCTTTAATTTGGTGCATGAAACATTTCCTAGGGTTTTTATGATCAGCGGCTCTATCCACCTAAGGGATCTGGGCCAGCAGAAGCCACAGGCATTAGTTAAACTGAAAGTCCAAAGTTGACAGGAGTTTGAATTGTTACCAATTCATTAAGAAGATAGTCCTAAAATGCTTACCCAAGACTTCTAAGGCTATAAAAAGTAGTTTATTTGTATATAAATTTACTCTTGTGACCACTAATCTTAAGAGTTAATTGCACATAGGATTAAATAAAGTATACCATTTCTCAAGTAAATGTGTATTTACTCATGCAGTATAATTTAGAAGTTTGCAACCATGCATTTTTTTTCCCCTGCGTGGAAATAAAGAAAAGGTCAGAAGAAGGTGGCTAGAATCTGCAGTCTATTAGAGCTTCTCCCATCTCCTTTCCATCTGTAAGAATAAAAAAGGCCCTTTGAGGGTGTAAAATAAACATGTTTATTTTATAATTATCAAGGACTAAAAGTATCATGGACATCCTAAATATTATCTATACCTATGACATAGAGCATAGAAGTGAAACACTTCCAAGAGAAACATGTTAAAACTTCCAGGGTTAATGACACTGATAGGCTTGACTCACTTGAGGGGAAAATCGATGGTGATATACATGTATGCACACTTAAGAGGTCTGCATATAGTATGTAAGAGTAAGCGCTTAGAAATCTTTAAAAAATAGCTCAACAACATATAGTATTTACCTACAGTCTGATGTAGTTAATGCCATTTCAAATGTTATATATTTGGACCCATAAAAACATAAACCAAGGGAAATTACATTTCTCTAAACATATTTCAATTAATGTTTTTAGGTGCCTCACTCATAGGTGATTTGATGTCAGTTGTCTAGGGGCACCTACCAAATCAGTGATATAGTCAATAATTTAAATTATGCTATATTTGTGGTATGAAAATTATGATATAACATTTGCTCTTCCATGTCCTACTTAATTCCTTAAGTCCTTAAAATGTAATTTGAAGCAAAAGAATTGTGATTCAGTATATGTCACAATATCATATTTAATTTTTTGTATTGGCAAGTAAATATTTTAATTTCTGTTTATTTTTGGTTCGAGGCAATAAATCCTGCATGTGTATACTTTTTTAGACAACTAACTAACACATTTGAGATACCATGATGCAGTTGATTACGCCTTAATTTTTCACTGTAAATAAATGCTTGAGAGTACAATATATGTATTATCTTTAAAAATGACCTGTATGTATAAATGTTCAAAGTGTCCTTGCACTGAGAACAGCACAACAGTGCAGCAATTTTCTTCCACGGAGACAAAAGAATCTGTTCAATTCCGCACGTATGTACTGAGTGGCCCTGCGTGGTGGGCTTTGTGAGGGGCTGAGGTGGATAGGCCCTTTTTTGGGGAAGCTTACTTGCTAACAGGGACATCCCACTGCAGATGCTGACAAATATGACATGGGGTTATACTGGCATACAGACTGGAGAAGTCTCCTCAGAAAAATAAAATGGCCCTCAAGTGCCACCTGAAGGACAGGGAAGTAGAAAGGAATGAGAATAGAATTTGTTGACCCTTTTACTCCTGCATTCCAGCACTAGAGCAGCCTGTTTGGATTAACTGATGCTGAAGACGTTTTTCAATGAATGACTAAGTAGATGCCAGACAGAAGATGGGCCTATACAAGGTCCTGAAGCTTGAGAGTGCTCTGGGCATTTCTGGAGGGGATCCTTACTAGAACCAAGATGGGGAGGCAGGAGGAGAGCCATGAGTTGGGGGACAGGAACACGGGGGCTGTAGTTTAGTCTGTGCTGTGTTCAGCATCAGAGCAGGAGCTTCTAGAAGGGGGGTTGTGTGATTGAATTTCCGTTTAGGAAAGACAGTCCCAGGAAAGTAGGGGACAGGACACAATTGTGACATATTGGGGTGAGAGAATGGACAGGACTTGGAGATTTTCGTGTGATGCTTGGATTGTGAGGAGGAAAAAGTCAGTGAAACGACCAGTTTTCTGCATTAGGCAACTCACTGAGATTGGAGCCAGGGAAAACAGTCCAGCTTACTTTGGAGATAATGGAAAAAGAGGACAACACTCTATATCTGACTCAATGATTTCAGGAGATGTTTACCGTGGAAGGCATACACTGCTTTTTTTGCAGAAAAGCAAGTGCAGAAAAGCTAAAGCAGATTCCATTAGCTGGTGTAAGCAACCTGCCCGAATGTCTTTGCTCAGGTCACCGGCTTCTGAAGCCTTAGCTTGAGGTTTTCACTGGGGTCTGTAGTCCTAGCCATGCAAATAAAGAAACTTCTCTAAGAGTGAAGAAGATAAAAAGACTATGGCCTAGTCCAATCAATTTAGGAAACCTTAGTGCTGTTCTGGGTTTGAAAGAGCCAAACCACCTCTAAAATGAGCTACCAAAGCCAAGAGAGACCATTGCTCAGTATTAGTAATCTCTGGTGCATGGTGTCCGACAGAGTAAGATGAATGGGTAGGTGAAGCCCTCCTTAAAGGAAAGCAATTAATTTCCTGCTCAAATGCTTCCCATGACATATTGTCCATGCATCTCCATTTTCACGCAGAAAGCAGAAACAGTTATTGGACCTGTCTTGCCCATCCTTGTGGCAAAGAATTCATGAATGTGTAGTGACAGCATGCACAAAGAGAAGTAAAGAAAATATGTTCTGCAGGACTCACAGAATGAGTGACAGAGGTAAAGAAACATTTAGGGTCAGTGAGGAAAAAGCTAAGCAAACATTAGGTGTAGCCATGACAACTCCTCCTTGCTCTAAATTATTTTCACAGACCATCTCGTTTCAGGTACCGCTGTCTCGTCACCCTGGCTTTGCCTCCCTCTCTGCTAGGATCAAAGATATAATGCCTTGAGACACATTCGGAATTTGAGACATGGCCATGATGGTTTTGAAATGGTTTCCTCTAGGGAATGTTTACATTCAGCTTAAATGGCCGAGCACCACCCTTTACCATTGTTCTCCGAGGCAACAAAGCTTGAAACTTCAAGCTCCTTCAATCCTTTTCATGGCCGTTTCCATCAAATCATCTTCCTCTGTCTACCCAATTGCCTTACCTTAGTTCAAATCCTTATTGTACCACATGCCACCCAAATCTGATCAATTCCATGCCTAAATTATTCCCAACGCTATTTGTTGTTTAGAGAATATACCAGAAATGCTAAGACACCCCTCACTCAATCAGCCATTAGAAAACCTCAGCTATCAGGACTGAAATCATAAACTTCTAGAAAGGCCTCTATGATGACAAGCATAATAGCAGAGTGGTAAAAGTGTACTGATTTGGGGGTGAACACTTCGTGATTTAGATTTAGGAAGTTTGGTTCTATGTCCCAAGAACCATTAGTTCGCCTGAATTATAGAATCAGCACCATGGTGCATAGAAAGAGTCCTGACTGACATTAGGGCAAGAATTTGGATCTGGCTTTGCCATTTTCACCTGCGTGTGCTTGGGCAAGGTGCTGTCCTATTGGGTCCATCATGTGTTATTCTCAGGGTTAAATTAGTTAATGCAGGTGAAAGTGTCTAGTATATAATGGTGCTTATGAAAGCCTTGTTTGTTCTGAGATTTTTTTTATTTGTAGTTCAAAAAAATCAAAACCACAAATACAAATAAAGTCCCTATATTTCTGAGATAACTTTTCTAAGGGAACTTTTAGTACTAAGAGTTCCCCACCTCTCTGGGAGAAAGAATTGCTCTGTGCTGGAAATCATTTTTAAAATAGGAGCAGAAGAAGGGCAGCAAAGTTTAAATGTAATATTTTGAAAATAAATATAGAGATAATGTAAAGTTTTCATCAACTATTTCTTAATTGTTTTTATCCTGAATAGTACAAAGCTATTATTAAAACTTTTAATCCAGGTTAGGCCATAAAATATTAATTTGACTTCATAAAGTTGTTTCCTGCTTTTGAACAGGTTCTCATTATTATTTACTGAAAATCAACTAGGATTCCAAAGGAAATATAAACCAAATTATGTGAATTTTAGAAATGATAAATGTAGAGATTTGATGTCATTGTTGTTTTCACTTCCCCTTGAATTCCTATCAACATAATTTACAAGTTAAATCTAGTCTCCTCTGTTTTCTTGGGTTGCTTATTTGCTTATTTAGAATAATAAGCACAACTCATGTACTTTCTTCAAATCTGAGAGGGCAAGAACCTTTTCTTTCACCCTTGTGAGGGTTATCCCATAGTACAGCACAGTACTAGCACTTAGAAAGGCTTTAGTAAATTTTTCTGAATGACTGTATGCATGATTGAATGAGACCAAATTGGTGATTTTCCAGGAAGTGTTTCCTCTTACTCCACCTAAGAGGTCTTTCTAGTTCTATATGAAGGGAGCTGGGGGAGGCTTGAATATCTAGTACAATTGAGTTTATTGGTCATTTGAAATCAACTTACCACTAAGATTGTTTCCTTTTGTTTTATCAGGCAAATGATCATCCTGAATCTTAAAGCCAAGTGTTTGCACTAATAAAATTTCTAACAATGGGGATGGTATTAAAATGGCTTTTCCCTTTTTATTCTGTCTAGGACATTCAGCTACCTTCCTTTTATTCATTCATTTATCCTCACCCTAAAATTTATTAAATATATGCTCTCTGCTAAGCATTGTGTTAAGTGCTACAATACATACAAAAATCATGCTCCTTTTCCTAAGGAACTTTTGTTTTGTGCATCTCTTTTCCACTTTGGGAAATGCATGTCTATATACAATACGTGTTTGAGTACATTTTAGATGACTGTAGGAAAAAGAAAACAAGAAAAGGATTCAAGAAAAAAATAAATATAAAAAATGTATATTTTACTCAGTCTAAGATTTATAGAATCATTCACAAATTATGGTTTCATTCATAAATTATGATTCAAAAACCTATATGCAAGATATTTATGAGGATATATTTTGCAAATAGTATGGTTTTGGTATTGTTTGTAAGAGTTGTTCTTATTTTAACAATCTATAATATATACAAATAAATTATATACACAGATAAATTAGATATAGGCTATAAAAGAAGAAGTGAAAATATCCCGAAGATGTGTTTTGGGAAGAGTAATTTTGTCATTCCTATTTGTGGTAATATAATATTTTTCTGAGGATATCTACATAGCATACTAATTTATAATATGCTAAGTGAGTAACGAATTTACCCAAGTGGCAAAAAAGAGAGCCTTACAAATTAAAAAAAGACAATTATAAAAATTATGATGTAAATAACTGAATAACTGGCGACCTATATTGATCTTTTATACAAATCTTTATCTGTGAGAGGCAATGACTAGCAACTAATTCCTTGATAATAGAGCTAAAAATATTTGCAGTGAAGAGTTTTTCATATTGAGGTGTTTGCATAAGACAGATTTGATGCAAATTTTCATTAAAAAAATTCTAAATCGTATTCTCACCTAAAAACATGAGCAACAAGATGGTTCCTCAAACCGCTGATACAGACTTCAGCCAATGAAATGTCCAAAAGGCAAAGTGTAATTCCCAGTCATTTCATTCAGCCAGCACAGTGAAGGGTGTGGGATGAAGAAAGAGAAAAAAAGCAGGCAACTAGGAGGGCTCAGTTTATGCATATATTCACGGCTAATTTTAAAGACAGCTGACTGAGTAGACTTGGTTCATCCTTGTAAAACATCTTGAAGTTGCTCCCTATCAGTGTTAATTAGGATATGAAATTAAAATCTGTTCACATCCACTGAATACTATGTCGACAATATAAGGCAAGTATTTAGTTGGCCCCTGACAGGATTTTAATTTTCTGCAGTCATATTCTAGAAAAAAACTTTGTAAGGAATGGAATGTACTGATCTATATATTCTGTTGACAGCTGCCAAGGTCCAGCAAAGCCATCTACCTTATTATTATTACCTTTAACTAGATTTGCTTGGAATTTCTTATATATTAAGAGAACAGTACCGGAACATTACCTATGACTGCATTATAATTGCACCCTTCTCTCCTTAGTAATTGCTCATCTATTCAAAACCTTTCTTGCAAATATTTTAAAACAAATTGACATCATCCTAGTACACCAGTTAATCTACTCTTCTGAAATATCTGGGAGGTGTCTTACTGCTATGCTTTGTATGCATGAGTATCTAGGAAAGAAAATTAGCTATGGAGGCAGTGGGGAATATTTTAATGAAATAATTACATTCAATCAACTTAGAATCACTAGATTTCTGTGACAGCAAATGACACTATTATAGTTCTAAATGCTTTTCTAACAAATACCTTAATATTATGCTATGTAGTGTACCTTGAATTTTTATATTAACGTGTAGAAAAGACCACAGGACTAGTCAAAGCAAGTAAGGGCAAGTATTTAAGGGCATTTAAATAGCTTAGCTGTCAAATTATGTAGAATCTGTAGCAAGATAAATTATGCAAACCAATTTCCTTGAAATGTGATGGAGGAACTGGAGTTAGTATAAGATAGTTTGTTAATATCACTGATGTTCTTCTGTTGGATAAAGGATAATTTTGGAGCAACCATCAAGGTTTTGCTCCAAATGTCTACAGATAAGAAATATAATATTCTAACTCAATCCAAGTGGTGCCAAGAGGAAGAGTTGAATGTTATTTAATTTGTAATTTAGAAATTACTACTTTTTAACTCACTTAATTGCATAAATGCAAACCATGAGTGAGCTTCTGGAAAAAAAATAATATGAAGAATAATAATAACAATAAACTAACTCAAGAGGACTTTTTACAAATATGAAATTTGAAAATCAAGTATTTTGAACTTTCTACTTCACTACAGCATTAATTTTCTTGTTCCCACAGGTTAGGCAATGCATAACTCTGAGTGATTCCTAAGAGAAAACTTTAGACTGTTCTGCCTTTTTCATTTTTTAATGTTTATTTTTCTCTGTTTCTTACTTCTAAACTTCAGGCAACCAACAAATATTAAAAGTTTGCTTTCAAGTGTGGGGATTGCCAAAGAAGTGTTAGGCACTGCTTGGTTCTTTAAAACAATTGTCAAGTATTCCCTTTATTTTATTTTCCGTCTCCCTCCCTTTCTTTCCTTTCTTCCCTTTCTTCCCTTTTTTTATTCCCTCTCTCCCTCTATTTATCTTTTTCTGACTTCCTTCAATTTACCTTGCTTTCTCCTGTCCCCAATAGTCAGAAAAGATGTAACTAACTAAAATCCCACAGGTTATTTATCTGTTGTTCCTCCTTCCTCTGTAAAGTAAAGGGAATCTGAGCAACATTTGAGCTTCATTCTTGCTATTTTGCTTTCATCCGCTGACCTAATCATAATACAATTTTCAAATTTTCAGCATTCTCTTGATACTCTTTTGCATAAAACATTTTACTATGTGTTAATTCTGATTTTAAAAGTACCTAAGAAACAGTCCACAGATCCTTCTACCCTAAGATTTATTACTATAAGCCAAACAAGCCCTGTTAATTGTCAGAGTAAATAATGAATCCAAACTTCTGGCTTTTAACTATGATGGGGGTTGGGGTTGTAGAAAAGCTGATGAACATAAAACTCTTTCCATTACTTTCATCATTCCAGTGTTTGCCATATGCCAGGGAAAGGAAGATTAAAAGGAGGTTCAGAAAAACATATTTACAGAGTGTATCCCATGGCCCTGGTACTGTGAGGAGAACTGCACATACATTACCTCATTTAGAGGCATGCCCCATTTATGTCAGTGCTAACTAGGATGCGCTGCAAGCCAGCCCCATGAACAAGACTGTAAATAGGGAATAGTGACAGGAGGCTGGTGGCGACTACAAAATAGTTTGCTAATGCTTTTTCAGTGCGTGCTTTCATATCTCAACAGAAGGTGTCTGGATCACCCCAGTAAGTGTCTCAGGCCACAGTCATGTTTGCAGGGCTTCCCCTAAGGCGACATGTGAGGATCCTGCGCTAAGAAGACAGCTAGGAACATAGGCTTTGGGGATAAACCAGATCCAGGGACTAAAGTCTGCCATTTCCTGGTTGTGGGACTTTAAGTACATCTGGCTTTGTGAAGCTGGCTTTTTTTCTTTAAAATTAGTCTAGTTATGAGAGAGTTGTTGTGAGCTTAAAAGAGAAAACATAAAGTTCCTGGCATAGATAAGTGCTCAAAAGGCCATAATTTATATTTTTACAGTTATTCCTAATTGGGAAAACGTTGCATTTTGTTCCACAATATTTTGAGGCAGATTGTTTGTCTTTATTGCCAGGACATTATAGACTATAGGCCACATTCAATGTCACACTAGCCAGAAACACTTACTTTAGAAAAGAAATATGTTTTTATCTCACATTGGCAAACTCTATTTAGAAATGCTTAAAATGGAACCATAAAACCGTTCCAAAATGAAAGGGTACACTGTTTCTAATAATTTAAATTGCACTATCACTTGGCCCATCTGCTTCTAGAGTATATTTGAAAAATAGAAGGTACAGAAATGAAAGAAATAAAGAATAAATATGACAATAAGAGAAGGAAGGAAGAAACTGATAATAATAGTGTCCTCTCAAAAGACTATTATAAAATTTGCAACTATAGTTCAGAAATATCTGTTCACCTATTAAGAAAGTTGTATTAATTTAAATAATAGTAGTTTCTCAATTCTGAATGAAAAATAACTTAATCTCTAGAGAAAAGAAGTTAGTATACTCAACTGGCAATATACATTTAATGTGCATTTTATTAATCATGCCCTCTAAAAATAATTTTGCATGCAAAGGACAAGAACACACACAAAGCTAAAATTGACTGCCATCGGCAATGGATGATCTTCATTAATTGTTAGTAAATGGACAGAAGCATAGATCATGGGGAAAGCTGTATCCTTTCTTACACTTTCACATGACTTTGTATCTGAGAATATTGCTCTCCAAAGCATAGTGATATGCCTGGCTTTTGAAAGACTCCAATAGAATCTGCTGGAACCCAAGCTGAGGAAAAATAGATATGCTATTTAAGTTGCTGCAAATTGCCTTCAAAGTTTTTAAATATAGAAAAAAATAGCCATCTTGGGTCATTTCTATTAAAATGCATTTCATTTGGTTTGTTGGAATACTTTTGTGTGCAAAATAGGAAAACAACATGGGAAGTATAGTGAACTGTCATGTATGCATGTATCAGAGGTTTATATTTCCTGCTAAGGAATTTTTCTTCATCCTATAATTAGAGAGGTGTCGTTAAAAAGTTCTATTCAAGTAAGTCTAAGTGGTAAGTCAGAATGGCATTTTAGAACAATAACTTTGATAGCATCTTGGAGAATAAATTGGGATTGGATCATTGGGAAGATACAGGGAAGATATTTTGTGATTGGTGGAAGGGGACTGTACTTAAAGCAGAGAGAAGTGACACCAGCACAAAGAACAACAAAGATCAATTAAAAATATAGAGATTAATGCATTCAGAGATTATTAGTAATTATTGGAAGAAATACTGGTGTCAGAAAACTTAGATGGAGTTAGAACATGTATTGGCCAGCGAAAAGTAAGATTAAACACATCTCAAGTACTCGTTCATATCAAATGAAAAGAGAAGGTTTGAAAAATAGTAGTCTCAAAGAGAATCTCTTAAAGTAAATACAAGCAACACACTAAAAACAATTTTATTAGGCTAGAAAGAAAATTAAGAAATGTAATGGTGTAATCCCAGAACAAGGAAAGATGAATGTTAACAAATTGATTGCTGTTTGGTATAACTAAAAACTAGACTGAATATATGATAATGCTGAAAAAGTTAAAAGAAATGAAGTACATAAGGTAAGTAAAAGGAAATCCATTAATCACGACCTTAAATTTTAAGAGGGAAATATATTTAATGAGAATTATTAGTTTATACAATTACCACACACATTGATTGATTATCTTACATTACCATTAAAACATGTTATGATGCTGGGCCGGCCGAGTGGCACATTGGTTAAGAGCTGGCTTGGGACACCAGAGGGCCCTGGTTCGGATCCCACATATGAGGGCCAGTGACACTGCCCTCCACAGCTAAGATGCTGAACAACAGCTCAACCTGGAGCTGAGCTGCTGTGAGTCACTGGCGAGGGTGTGGGCTGCAGCCCCTAAGCCCCTACTGCAGTGGGTTGCCATGGGCTACCGTGAGCAACCAGCAGCCGCTGTGAGCCGCCGTGAGCGTCCAGCAGCCAGCGTGAGCGGCCATCCAGAAGCCTGCGACTCATCTGCCTCACCTGGGAAGAGCACAATGATGGTGCCAACTTGGGCCAGTGAAGCAACATCCTCCATAACTAGACTGAAGAACAAAAGGACAGCAACTTGTCTGTTCCCCTCCCCCCAATCCCCCCCAAAAAAAAACATGTTATGATGCAAAAAATAATTTAACTATTAATATTTGATGTTTTTAAAAAATGGTGGAATAGGAATACAATAAGACACTCACCAATATCAATGCTGATATCCTTTTAAGTCTAGCAGTAATCGATTTGTTATGAAATTTAACAGGTAAGAAACAAGATTTTTTAAGACTACAGAAGGAGAAAGGAGAAGGAAGAAGAAGAGAGGACGGGGAAGAAGAGGAGGGAACAAATTAAAAAAATGTTCTGTGTAGGAGGAGAATCGTGTTTGGAGAATTTTTCCTTACTTGTACTGACACAGCACAAGAGTAGTGAGATGAAATTTAGAGAAGAAAAATGTCTTATATTTGAGGATGTTGTCGTGAATGGAATATTGAACATGAATGGTAAACCCTACTCATTATTAACTTGATAATTTAGGTTTATTAATTGCAAAATGTAAAGTGCTATATGAAACAGTGTTATTAGGTATACTAATCATGATAACTATTATGTGTACAGTATGATGGTAAGATAAAGGAGTACATATGTCGAAATAAAAGAATGGAGCCTTCTACCTTATGAACACGGAGTGTTTGTGAGGAGAACGGCTTCATATAGAAACACAAAAAGGCCCTTAATCCAGCATTTTAAACTTCAGCTTGTTGAAAGGCCAAAGATATGTGACACTAGGGGAAAACCTTAGACTAGAGCAGGATGGACTAGTCCGTTTGGTGAGACTTTCCATTACTTTGTTGATCTATGGCTTCAATGTAGGAAAGGATGCCTAACTGAATAAATTACATGTGAATAATGATCCTTGTTAAAGCTTTTCTCTTCTTCTCTAGCTAAGTGGAGTTTTTTTTCCCCCCTTTTTCACAAAATGTGTACTGATTTTTTTTTTTTTTGCCTGACAATGAGCAAATTAGATTGACCTAAATATTACTTGACTGTAGTTAATTTTATCCAGAAACACAGGCATGGCTTGTAATTACCCTTGAGTTCTGAATAAAAATTTCAAATGCAGGACTCTAACATTACCTTAGCTAATTTTTGCCTGTTTTGCTTAATGTGTACTCTTTTATTCATAATTATTTGTATATGCAGATAAACACCTTGTAAAATTAATGTGCATATTCATTTTGCCTCTTTTATTTTAGTTTTTTTTCTCTTTTTGTTCTCATCGTTACACTCTCAGTCAGTAAAGTGACTGGGAATAAATCAATGCAAAGATTTTTTTGGTCTCTTCAGTGCTAGAAGAATTTGTTTGGACAGATTTTTTTTCCTATTGTTTAACAACTTAAACCAATTATCTGGTTCAATTTAAACATAGCTTTAGGCATGCATATATTGTACATGCATTCAAAATATAACTCAAAAAGCATAAGTAAAATAATTACTCAGTGCTTCCTTTGTGACAGAAGTTTGCCTTACAGTATTTTAAATTCTTACAATAATTCTGTAACGGAGTCCCCTAATTATTCCTAATGTCCTATAGGTATAGGTGGAAACAAGGATGGTAAAGGTTTTTTTCCCCCCAATTACGTAGATTCCAAGAATACTTGCGGAAACCAACAACACGTGTCAGATTTTAGTAGGGATTTTTTTTGTTCGTTTTTGGATGAGGGAACTTTTGAAAAAATGGTCTTGGAATATATTGACATATTTGTATTATGCATTTAACATCGGCAGTAAAAAGAAAAACTACATGCTACCCTGAATAGAGAGCAGACTTTCCTATTATCATCAGCATTATCAGCTCCTGGGCATCCCTATCTAGCTCAGGAGTCTAGCAGTTAACACAGAACTGGGAAAAGAAGAGCACAGATTATTCAAGAGGGGAGCAGGCAAAAGGTCACAGGAAAACAACAACCACGGTTTAGATTGGTCGGGGACAGGGGAAGCAGGCTAGGGTGGGGGGCGGGGTGGAAGCCAAAGGCTGACTTAACTAAGAGCTTTCAGATTGAATGAAAGGGTGACAAGCTTGTTTTTGCTTTTCCAAGGGCATAGAAAAAAAATAATAAGGGGAATGCTACAGTACAGTGGATTTAGGTTAAAGATAAATTGGCTGTAGGTTAATTGTAAAATGGCTGTGGGAAAAATTTACTTGAAGAGTTTTAACTCTTTTTCCTGGGTGTATCTTAAAGCGCTGATGAGTCTCTCATCTATTTAGAATGGTTTAGGTATTAGTTACCGTGCTTAAAATTGGAACGTGAGTAGGATGAGTTAATGAAATTCATATTCAGGCTCATCTTTTTTTCAGATTATGTCAAGCAACTTTTAAAGACTTAAATTACAAGAAACCCCAAAAAACCCTGTAATGATTCATTGTCAATTTAAAGACTAAAGAAAGTAGTTAAGCTGAAGTGGGTTTAGTTGTGTCTGGATACCAGAATTTATAATAGGCTATGTAGGTGGGAGAGATTTTATAACCTAAAATTGAAGTAGAAATTGATTCAAAATAAGTCTGATTCAAACTTATGACTCATTAATAACAGAAACTTTGAAGGTGAGGTTAAAAAAATACTAATACTAAAATTTTGACATAGACCTACTTAATAGAAGCAAAATCAGGTATGACTAGGTGCTTGGTGTCAATGTAGTTTAGGAATTTTATAAAACTAGGTTAAAACATTCAGGATAGCATTTTGCATATTAGGTAGAGGTATTTTATTTGATGGCTACAACACACACACACACACACACACACACACACACACACACACACACACACACACACAATTTCTCCCTTTTATTTCAGTTTCCTAAGTCTTATTTCTACACTTGGACCTGTTCAGATGAGCCTTCCATCCATTCCATTGACAACTTAAGGGAGCAGTTAGGTTGGACCATGAGCTCCCTCTGTCACCCCTGACAGTTTCCTTACTCCAGTCAAAATACCATGTGTGGCAGACATGCAGGTTTCTCTGTAATTTAATTAAGTTTCCATTAATTTACATAAGTTAAACGTATTTTCTTTTTGTCATAATCTATGTCCAGGCCCATTTTCAATAATTATCATACATTTCTGAAGTTTTCTTCACCAGCTTCCTGTCTTTAGCAACTTGACAAAATGCTCCCTTGAGAGGATTAAAAACAACAAAAAAAAATTGTGTGATCAAACTGTATCAACTGATTAACAGATATGTTCTATCTCTAAATTAGGTCTCTAAGATTAACCCCTGCTCTCTGGAGCACACCTTCTAGTCGGCGATATTGACAAGTGAACTAGAACTGAGTAATAACTGTTACCATGTGGAACGATGCATCAAATACTGTGGAATCACATGGAAGGAACAATGGATACCAACTAGGCAATCACGGAAGTCTTAAGAAGAGGAGAGGATGAGAGTAAGCATGGAAGTTCAAGTAGGGATTGCCATAAGAAGAAAGAGAAGGGGGTATTTCATGAAGAAAGGTAGTGATTATAACATATTCAGAGAAGTGCGTTTTTCCTACAAGACTCACTCTATAAGCCACCAGTGCAGGAAAAACAGAGAGAGAGATTAGGCCATGAATGACCCAAGTAGAAGGAATAAATTTGGAAATCATCATGATCAGGTTGGCATTTAAGAACTATTATTCAGGCCCAAATATGGACAGTAGATTGATAAGGGCAAAATTTGAAGCTGACATAATAATTAGGAGACTGTTGCAGGGATCCAGTTGAGAAATGATGAAGATTAGCTAAGAGTGATGATGGGAGGGAGGAAAACAGAAAAATAAGGAGGTAGAATTGACAGGATTAAAATGGGAAGGGTGGAGAAAATTAAATGGTAAGGATAGCAGCAAAGTTCAGATTTACCCAAATGTTTAAATAGTGGTTCCACTGGGCAAGCTAAACAAGTAGAAAGTAGACCCATGGACATATTGGCTTTGAGGTGCCCGTGGGATAACTAGTGACCATAGCTGGTCACCAGACACATCTGGAGATAAGAATATAAATGAGTTCAAGTTTCATGAATCACAATAATGTTATGAAATCACAGCATCTGAAACAATGAATTGTATCACCTAGGAAGATTTGATTAGAAGATACACATTAAATAACTTAAAGACATATAATAAAGTGTTCAGAAAGAGGGATTTTATTGCTTGGTCCATGAACTACACTTACTAGTTTGCACGAGGGTTCAGAAGAGTAGTATTTTTTTTCCTAAAGAAACAACTTTGGAAATACTACTTTATTTAACTAACCAACTTACTAGAATAAATGATACACTAGTTATAAATGTACACAGAGTCAGGTAGCTCTAAGTTCCATTCCTTAAGATTCATAAGAAGACATACACACATTGGCAATAGCTTTTAATTCCTTTACCCTGAGCCCCATAACTTCAGTCTGGCATCATTTTTGTTTTTTTTTGTAAAATTTAAAATGAAAACTATGAATAATAAAGAGAACAAAGGGCATAATCAGGAGTGAGCTCATGTGAATTTGCTTTGAGCTTCTAATGAAGCCTGGATTTGTGACTAAGCTTACTTACATAGACGTTCTCATTCATAAAATTGTGATGATAATGTTTTCTTCCACATGCAATTATTATTGGAAAAACTTAAGGCTAGAGTTTCAGATTGGTCAAAATAATTGGTGTGTATGTATATGTATGAACTTCTCATCAGCGTAAGAATATTTTCTGTTATGGAAAGACAACAGAATCACTTAAAAGAATTTTTTAAATCCTCACTAATAAATAGTGATAACAGTTTAACATAACAATAAAGAAATACTATTAGATGTACATAACAGTTTAAGGCCCGGTAGATTGTCAGTGTAAGTCAGTAATAAGCATAGGATGGGAGACAGAATTATTGTGTGAAGTGAGTATATGAAGTTTCCAGGGTATCTCTCTACTAAGTAGGTTTGTTAACTTCTCTGGAGTAGTGTTCTTATTTCTAAAGTGAAGGTGGCAGATACAGCACAAATCTGTTTGATCCACTCTCCACCATTGTCCATTCTGCTGTGGAAGGTAGACTGGTGCCATTTACTTTTTTCTTTTTTTTTTTGATTGTTAGTTTCAGGTGTACAGAACAATGCAATAGTTATCCTTTTCACCCTTTGCACAGAAACAACCTCCCTCCCCCATCTACTGCCCTCCCACCCTCGATATCATGCTTATCTATTACAATTCCGTTGACTCCATTCCCACACTCTACTCCACATCCCGTGACTATATGTATATAGAATTGTAGTTGACATACAATATTATTCAGCATCAGCTTCAGATATACAGTGTGGTGGTCAGGCCTGTACAAATCGGTAACTACAATATGGCCTCAGGGATAGAAAAGATAGTCTGGGGAATATAATCAATAATGTTGTAAATATTTTTTAGAGGGCCAGATGGACTCATGTCTTGCCATCTACTTTAAGCTTTATCTCAGTGAGGCTCTTAACCATTTGGGTAAGGTAAGTGGCTCCCTCAGGAGAAGATGACAGGGAGGGAGAAGCCTGTGGTTAGGGTATTCATTCCTTGGTTCCCTTCCTATGATGTTACCTTGTCCTGGCCGGGTCCTCAAGAGGCCTTTGATCTTCCCAAGGATATCCCTCTGGAACTTTCTCTTTTTTGTTTCTCATTCTTCTTGTCTTTTGGGGTGTTCGCTGTGGAAAAAGCTAGCCCTTGCCTTTTACACTATGGTATCTTTTCATCTCGCCCACAATTGTCCACTTTGAGTGCCATCTCTGTCCTGTCAGATCCTGATTGATGTAGTAGTCTCTAGAATTGCATCCAGGAAACATATTTGTTTCTGAGGATTTGAGAACCACTGCCATCAGAGTAAAACCATTGGTAAGTCTGTTCAGGAGAACAGTTGTAGGCACTTCTTTGCACCTCATTAGAGGAACACTGCTTGTCAATTTCATTTTAAATATTAATCAAAGCTGGCCTTAAACTTGTTCATCTGTGACACTTTTAGACAATCTGAGTTTTCTAGTCTATATAAAGAAACAACAACAACAAAAAAAAAACGAGTCAGTTACAACTAGGAAAAATCTTCCTGAACTGACCTGTAGGAACAGCTATTCTGATAATTGTGCATGCTTTTGTATAACAGCACAAGACAATTGGTGTTTCAGTGGTTACTAGCAGCATGCAATTTCCATATCCACATCCCCTGTTTTGGTTGCTCAAAATCATAATTTCTATTTGAGAGCCATCACTCAAATTAATCAGGGCAATAGTTATTTAGGCCATGTCTTCATGGCAATCTATTTTTCTAAAACAAACAGATATATGTAGACCCTAATATATATAAGTTTTCCTGATATTACATGTCGCTCATCCTCTCACACATCATCTGCAGCAGACACCTGTTTATGACTCTTGGGAAGAGAGTCCTCTCAGTCATTCACCCTCAGGGAAGGGAGCAGTAGCATGGAATTGGCTCTCCATAACCCAGACAGGACCCGCCAGTGTCCTAGGAGCTCAGCTCTGGTGGGGTGCTATGTAGAAGAGGGAATCGATTCACCTCTAATAGTTAAAGGGTTTTCATAAGATTTTCTTATAGAATTGGTCCACAGAAATGTAACTTGACCTTCTTTACTATTTTTATCATCTACTAGCAAGTAAAAAAAAACAAAAAAATAGACCAGCCCCCCAGCTCCACTTTTTAGCTCATAATAAGTCAGTTTTGTGCAGAAAAATAATCACAAACATGGCCATAGACTAGTCAATTGTTTGATTCGCTTATTCATTCAATAAATGTTACTGAGGTAGGTAGAGATGACATTATAATGATTAAAATGTATATACTTATTGTCCACAGAATGATTACAATAAATGCAGGCAACATCTAATCAAATAAGTGATTAAAGTAAAAGAATAAAGCTTCTAGAGGCATAGAAGAGAGGCATCTAAGTCACAGTTAGATTCCCAGATGAAGTGCTATAAAGAAGAGCTGAAAGATGGGTTATGCTTCTGACATGGTCTAATCAACTGGAAAATGTGTGCCTCCATCAATTAACAGGAGTTGCTGATACATTTTAAGTAATCAGACCAAACAGCACACTCTTAAAACACAATTCAAGCATAATGTTATTAGTGAGGGAGGAACAGATGTAGATAGACTCAAGTAGCACCTGGAGTTAGAAAAGGAACAGAGTTTACATGTGCAGGGTTGGGGGTGAGCTGAATTAATGTTTTGTACAAATCCAAAATGTAGATCAGATTTTTTTTTAAGTTGATAAATTACCCTGGCTGTTCTTCACCTGGATGTTGATTTTTAAATCTCTTAAGGCTTGTGTAATACAGCCTCTGCTCCCAGTATATATACAGTACTTTTCATATAGCACCTTGTTTTGCCCTAGAATGATTAATACGGGAAAGATCCACTGAAGTAAAAATGAACTTTCTTTTTTTTGTAGAGATATCTCTGGTTCCAAAAATATACAAGTAAAATTAGATCCTTTGCATAATATTAGCATGGACAATAATGGTTATTTTTCCCCTTGTTTAAGAAGAATTTTGCAGTGTTATCACAGGTAAAAAGTGAGCTGCAAGTCCACTGTTAGTTTGATAAATACTTGATATTTCTGCTATGTTCTATTTTATGCAATTGATAAAATCCTAGCAGGTATTCATTAATTCAATAAATGAGCATCTAAATTGTGATGGGCAATATTCTGAATATTAGAAATATAAAAATTACTAAAAACTTGGTCTCCATTCTCAAAGAGCTCACTTTCGATCATTGGAGGCATTGCAAAAGGGGGTTTCCCCCTGCCCCCAGTTTTATTGAAGTATAATTGACATGATAGTGTATAAGTTTAAGGTGTATAATGTGATGACTTGATACATGTATATTTTGCAAAGATTACCATAATAAGATTAGTTAACACCCTTTACCTCGTATAATTGCCATTTTTTGTTGTTGTTATGGTGAGAAAATTTAAGATCTACTCTCTTAGCAATTTTCCAGTATACAATAAACTATTGTTAATGATAGTCACCATGCTGCATGTTAGATCTCTAGAACTTATTAAACTTATAACTGTAAATTCGTATCCTTCGACCAACATCTCCTCTTTCTCCCCTACCCACTGGCCTCTGGCAACCACCAATCTACTCTGTTTGGCCTTTTAGATTCCACATAGAAGTGAGGTCATACAGTAGTTGCCTATTTGCCCTTTTTTGTCTGACATATTTCACTTAGCACAATGCCCTCAAGGTTCATCAGTGTCACAAGTGTCAGGATTTCCCTCTTTCTTATGGATGAATAATATCTCATTGTGCCTATATACATTTTCTTTATCCATTTATCTGTCAGTGGGCACTTACGTTGTTTCTATGTCTTGACTATTGTAAATAAGGCTGCAATGAACATGAGGGTGCTTATATCTTTATGAGAAGTGGGATTGCTGGACCATACAGTAGTTCTATTTTAATTTTTTGAGGAACCTCCATACTGTTTTCCATAATGGCTGTACCAATTTACATTTTCACCAACAGTGCCCAAAGGTTCCCTTTACTCTGCATCTTCACCAGCATTTGTTATCTCTTGTCTTGTTGATAATAGTCATCCAAACAGGGATGAGGTAATATCTCACTGTAGTTTTGATTTGCACTTTCCTAAAGATTAGTGACATTGAGCACCTTTTCATGTACTTGTTGGCCATTTGTATATCTTCTTTTGAGAAATGTCTATTCAGGTCCTTTTGCTCACTTTTCAATTAGATTATTTTATTTACTGATTTATTTTTGGCTATTGAGTTGTCTAAGTTCCTTATATAGTTTAGATGTTAATCCCTTATCAGATACATGATTTGCAAATAATTTCTCCCCTTCCTTAAGTTGCCTTCTCATTCTGTTGATTGTTTCTTTTACTGTGTAGAAGCTTTTTATTTTGATATAGTGCCAGTGGCTGATTTTTACTTTAGTTGCTTGTGCTTTTGTGTCATATCCAAAAAAATCATTGCCAAGACCAATGTCAAAGAGATTTTCCCTATGTTTTCTTGTAAGAGTTTTATGATTTCAGGTCTTACATTTAGTCCTTAATCTACTTTAAGTTAATTTTGTGAGTGGTGGAAGATGGAGGTTGTTTCATTCTTCTGCATACGACTCCCTGGTTTTTCCAATACCATTTATTGAAGAGGTTATTTTTTCTGCATTGATTATTCCTGGCTCCTTTGTCAAATATTAGTTAAACATATATGCACGGGCTTATTTCTTGGCTTCTAATTCTGTTCCATTGATATTTGTGTTCGTTTTTATGCCAGTGACATACTGTTTGATTACTATTGCTTTGTTAAATACAGTAAAACCTTGGATTGTGAGTAACATGATTCGCGAGTGTTCCGCAAGACGAGCAAACATTTCTAATACATTGTAGCATGGTAAACGAGTGATGTCTTGCAATACAAGTAGCTTGTTTCCGGAATGAATTATGCTCGCAAACCAAGGTATTACTGTAGTTTGAAACCAGGAACTGTGATGCCTCCAGATTATTCTTTCTCAAGCATGCTTTAGCTATTTGAGAACTTTCGTGGTTCCATACCGATTTAGGATCATTTGTTTAGTTCTGTGAAAAGTGGCATTGGAATTTTATAGGGATTGCACTGAATCTAGAGATGGCTTGGGGAGGTATGGACATTTTAATAACATTATCTCTTTCAATCCATGAACACAATATATCTTTCTGCAAAAGGGTTTTAATATCATTTTGGGACCTATTTAAAATGGTTTAATAGCCATGATTATATAACACTTTGCAGAAGTTAAAACCTTTTTCAAATACATTATCTCATTTGACAACTATCATTTTATTACTCTCATATTATAGATAAGGACGTTGAAATTGAATGGAGTTGGAACTTTTCTCTAAGGCAGGGGGAAAACTGGGCCAAATGTTAGTGTTGGGTGTAAGCAAAAACTTTGAATAAGAAGAGAAACTTGAGTAAAAGTTAAAATATTTAGATGCACAGGGAGTAGGAGATATGGAAATTAAGAGGAGAAAACGAAGAAGGCAAAATACAAATAGTTAAATGATTATAAATATAACCAGTAAGCAAAGCTTGAGATTAACTAACTGCCAGGAGTTTTCAAATTTAATAACAGCCATTTGTACAGAGGACCACCAAGAACAATATGTTGCTCTAATAATAACAACACAATCAACAACAATTATAAATTCAGGGGAAAAATATATGCTTTGGATCTAGAGAAGAAAGTAATAATAGCAATAAAATAAAATAACATTTTATATGAAAATAAAAAATAATCCCATACTAAATTTTGTGAGTACAACTTTGTTGTCCAAAGGGCTTAAGGCTGTGGCTTATGCTTTCAATTTTGTAATAGAGGGTGTCCAATGTGAAGATCCCAGCATAAAATAGAAAAGAAGAATTGTTAATATCTGCTTCATAAGCAAACGAAAGTTACCTGAGGTTTTAGGACAATGTGGAAAAACGAGTAAGAGAAGGAATTTAAAAAGCAGCTTAAATCATTCAAGTGTGGAGAGGGATCAGCTTAATGTACGAAAATGTCAATGTAAAACCGAGTCTAAAAGTCAGAATAGTAGAGAACTAATTTTTGGCATGCAGGAATCAGTGTAGTTTTGCTGGTTATGAAGGGTTTGGCTAAAAGGGGATGTGAGAAGGGAAGAACATTTCAAGGGAAGGAATGTGCTAGGGTACCTTTGCTCTACTCATTATAAGCAGAAATGCACATGGAAAAATATCACTGTTTGAAAGTCACTAGAAATGATGTGGAAACAATATCATATGTGTGAATCGGAGATCATGAAGTATCTGATTCTGTCACCGTGTATTCCCTCAATAAAATATGGAAAGGAAAAGTACTTAAAACATGATACCATTCCACACGTGGTAATAAAGGTGGGATTAGAAATGGACTTTTCTGTTTCTGTGCAAACATCGGCAAGGTTGAACTAGCCTAAGAGGAAACACGAACTCAGATATTTGAATTAATTCTATAATAATGCACGTGTAAAGATATTTAACTTTATTTAGATCAATAAGATAAGAATAATGAAATGAAAAATGAAAGAAGGCCAGTGAGATTTATGTGTGAAAAAGCATAGAACTGTGAAAATATTGTATCTCTACAATAATTCAGCCAAAATACTTAAAATATGAAATAATGAGGTTCTTATGAATCTTATTTACCTAAAAGAAGCAGAACTCGATGACTTGTTGGCTATAGAGATTGTAAGATTAGGAACAGTTAAGTGATAATAATTTTTTAAGTAAAAATGTGAGAGTTTGTGACTAAAAATATAGATTTAGGTGACATTTGGATAATGAGAGCTGAAGCTGTTTAGCGCCATTGGCTGTTTGAAAAGAATCCCCTAGAAACAGGATGCTGGACGGAGCCCATGCTGAACCTAGATAAAGAGGTAAGAGAAGGAAGAGGGTTCAGCAAGAGTTGGGAGGGATTTTAGAGTTTATAGCCTCCATCTCCTATCCCTATGGAAAACTTGTACTTAGGCCCTTCCAGAAATAAGGAGTTTACTCCTCCACTAAAATATTCCTATTTTAACCGTGGCCTGAAATCTGTCTTCGCCAAACACCTAACCATTGATTCTTGTCAGCCATCAAGAGCCACACCAGTTCCGGTTCCCTTCCTACATTCAAATATTTAACATGTGAGTTTAGCAGTCGTCCGCCTCCTTGCGTATTCAGTCCAACAGGTCCAATAGTTCCCCATTCCTTTAATCACTCCTCACGTGGTATCACTTTAACTTTCCACTCTCCTGATTTTCCTCCTCTGGGCACACTCTAATTAAGTTCCTTCTTAAAACGTGGTGCCAGATTTAAACATGATGCTCCAAATACATTCCACACACCAAGGAATAAAAAGAGACAGATGTTTCCTTTGTTCCGAATCCGGTGTTTCTGCTCATGCAGCCTGAGTTTGCAGGGGGATTCTTGCAGCCAGGCCTCTCTGTTTACTCCTGTTAAATATGCAGCCAACCAAAAAAAAACAAAAAACCCTGGCTGTTTTTAACAAATTATTTTATTTGTCCAAATCTCCTGCGTCTTGGAATTTGGAGTTAATTCTTTAAGATTTAAAATGTGCAATTTAAATCTATCTTATTAAACATTATAACTCATCAACAAATAAATCAGCAGAGAATTTGAACAAGACAAAATAGTAAGCACAACGTCATGTCATAGAGTCATAGCGAGAACATTTCTGGGAATACGTTGTAAAAATATTTACCAATTTTTTTTGACATATACATTTCATAAAATCTATATAATATGTTACGAGCCTTTTAAAGCTTATGTTCTCCATTTTTTAAAAAAATCTCTTTTTTTTGCTTCCATACCTATAACTTACATGAAATTAGATTTCTGTTCTGGACAGGCATTAGGGGATGCATCTCCCTTCCATCGCAGCTCTTCCCCATAGAGCGACAGCTCAAGAGCCAAATTTGTGGCTGCTTCACTTACTAGCTGCATATCTAAGCAAATATTGCATTTGCTCTTAACCATAGTTTCCTTACCTTTAAAATGAGGACAATAATAATTTTTTTTTTCATAAGGATGCTGTGACAATCATGCAAATACTTTATGTGAAGTATCGGACAAATTGCCAGACACAGAAAGGCATCAGGAAATATTAGCTATGTTTATTAGGCCATCCTGGAATCTGGAAATTTTCTATATTTTAGGACTTATATCAAAGCATATTTCAAGTATTTTTTACATTTTTGTTTGTCGTACACTCTATCATGTCCGTAAGGGAACTCTCACTTTCCAACTCAATTTTGTATCCATAAGATCTGTCATGGTTCCTGGCATGCAGTAGGTACTCAATAAATGTTTGTGAAATTAATGTAATAAATGGACTAATAAATTAAGATATGATGCAGTCTATGAGCTCATGAGTCAAACTTAGCTATTGTTTATTGATTGTGCTCATTATGACACACTGCGAGTAAAAGCCCATGCTCTGTTCTTATGGGTTAATGTTTATATTATTATTACTGAAAGCTTACCATATGTCAGAACTGTTTACATACAGTTTCTCATTGAGTCCTCACTACAACCCTGTGAAATAGGTTCAATCACTAGCTTCTTTGTTACAGATGAGGAAACTGAGGAACAGAGAGGATAGGAGTCTTATCTAAGGTCACTCAGCTGGTGAGTGAAGGAGACAGATTAGAACCCAGGCTGTCTGACTCCAGAACTGAGACAACCCATCACTACCTTCTATGGCCTCCCATACTGCTGAGTTTCTCAAATTCAATATTTCTAATGATAATAATGATTAAACAAAAATGGACTTTGCCCCAGATTTAGGTCAATTTGTGCATTTTTCTGTTCTCTCCTGACTGCTTTCAGAAGCTACAGCTGATTGACCACACACTTCCTTCCTTCCTCTCTCTGGCTGCCAAGGTCAGCAAGTTGTACAGTTGACATATGAGAAAAACAAGGACAACTGTCACTTTAGGACAGTTTTCTGTCAGTGACACTAAGATATCACCATTGAACTGTTACAGGCCAGGTGCATAAGAATCAACCTGTGATGGCAGCCTAGCTCAGTCGTTTCTGAACTAGCCTCAGAGATATTATTCGGCCTCTCCAACCTCAGTTCCTTCATCTTTGAAATGGTGAGTATGATACTTTTGCATATTGTCATAAAGAATAAATGAAATAACATATGAGAGAACCTAAAATATTGCCTAGCTTAGAGTAGAGCTTTGTGTTCCTTGCCCACATAAAATGGCAAGCCATAGGGAGGCATAGGAATTTATATCAATAACTGTACTGATAACAGTCTCTGAGTTATATTGTACTAGACATATAAATAATATGGACATATTCTACTATAGGAATATCCCTCTTGACTCTGAAAAGAGGGTGGAAAGTTTGTGAAAATTGGGATTCCTGGCTGGGGATGAAAGTGTTCATCTCCTTCAAAGCCTGGCTATTTTAATAGCTATCTGTTCCCATTAATCCATGAGGGCAAAGGCAAGAACTGTTTTTCCAATACTCCATCCTAACTGCTTAGCAACAAAGCTTTACATAGAATAAGAGCTCGATAAGTATCTGTTGGATGAATTAGTAAACAATAGGGAATGTAAAAACCAAAGTGATACATTGTGTTTTAGGTCGGAAGTATTTTTAACTTCATTTCACTGGTGAAAAAATTAGGCTTAGAAAGGTTGTAATTTGGCAAAAATAGTTCATCTAGTCAGAATAAAAAAAAAAGAACGTAGAATTTCTGACTTTAAAATATGCGACAGGTTTTTAGGGGTTTTGTCCTCCTAATTTAGAAGGAAATGCCAAAAATCAAATGTTCAAATTTCTTTTGGAACCCAGTGGTGATTGCACATGGACTTCATTCTCCTACCGGATTTAAAAGTATATCAAATCTGTTGAGAGTCCCGCATAAGGACAGGAGCTTCCATTAATATTTGCAAACCATTCAGCAAAATGAATGGCATGACATGCAGAATTGGAGCTCTGTAACACATGTATGCATATAAACATACACACATTTAAATTGACTCCTAATTACTGCTACCTTAATGAGCCTTCTTAAATACATTAGAAATGTCCAGGGAAATGATTGAAGTAAGTGTCTGCTCTTGCATTTGTTAAGGGGTAAATATTCTAGCTCACTATATGTAGCATAGTAGACATTCAATTAATGGTTGATGAAAAGAAGCATAACAGGATGGCTTAATGAATTAATTAAGCTAATGAACTGTTTAAAATTCTTGAAATTGATAATTTAAGGGGAAAAACTGTCTCTAGCAGGACTGAAAACATAAAATGATCTTTACAAACTAGTTGATTCCAAATTGGTACAAAGTAGATAGACACTTATTATCTTTCAATAAGAAAATCAAAACTTCAAACACAAACATGTTTTTATTAAATACAAGAGAAATTTTTTGTAGGATAAATTTTGTTTTATAAAATTTTTTGAGAAATGGAAGACAAAAATAAAAATAAATTAAGGCCCTGAGAATTTCTTTTTATAAAATTCTTAGTTTGTTCACTCTATGTCAAAATAATCACAATATTCTTTTATTAATAACTTCAAGGTATAGCAATATAGTAGCTTTAAACAAAGACAGCCTGTATTTGGTTTTATTTTAAGATAGTTTATTGTATGAGTATGATTTATAATCCAGAACTATGATTTATCATATATATATCAAGATAGTTTCACATTTACTAGTGATATCTTTGTTTCAGCTCATGTTTCTGATCCAAAAATTGAAAATAATCCATCAAGGTGGAATATGAACAAGGTGGAATATGTCAAAGATGTGAATAAAATATATATCACCAATCAAATAGTTTCCGCAGATATATGGCCAATATACTGTTTACCTATAGTAAGAAGTAATACTTTCATTTTATCCTTTGATGAAATTGAGCCCTTTAACAGTAAGAACTGTGCCTATTAGCAAAGTACATTCTAGATACTCCTTTAATGTTCATTAAATAAAGTAAATATAAGATGACAGAAACCTTTTTAAAAAATGTAACAGGTAATAAAGATCTATCCTGAAATTTTCCATTCCATAAAATGTAAACATAATATTTAACTGAACAATCACAAATGGTAGAGATTTTGTATATAAATTTTAAATATCACATTTTAAAAAGTGTGTTTCATAGAGCACTGCTTTTAGAGGTCGTTAACAGGTGTTTCTCTCACATAGGAACCGAAGTTCTCAGATCTTCTATTACAATAGGCTTATGTGCAAGGCCATGATCCAAGATGTTATTGTGCTTCCCGTGATTATTTCACCAAGGAATTTATTTTGTCATTGAATATATTTGAGGCAAGGCTGCTACAAATTTCAGTTTAATTTATCCTTTGCTAATGTACTTTCCACATTGTTAATAAGGATTTTTTTTTTTAACATAACATTTCATGTAACACTTCTAAGACCTCACTGAACTTCTGTTTCAGGTTGAATTTATCTCAGAAAAGAGAGTGCTCACTGTGTTATTTGTGTCTGGACAGGATTTTTTTCATGTTTCAAAACTCTCCAGAATGCATAACTGATGCATAATTAGATCAGCCAAATGGTCTACCTATTACAATATTTTTTACATTCTCTACTATTATATAGAAATATGATATATATTTTACATTTGTATTTATAGTTATATTGTTATTTACACACATATGTATTTAAATAACAAAAATTCAACCAAGTGAGTTTTAAAGACCTACTTGGCTTTATTGAACAATTCATGAATTGGGTAGCATCCCGTCTAGCAAATAGAAAGGAACTTCAAAGGATGCCAAAAGGAAGAACAAGGAAGTCATAAACAAACAAACAAACAAGAAAGAATTCTTTCAGGCAACTTCACCTCCCTTTGGGGGAAAAAGGGTCAATTAGGAGGATTACCTCACCTTCCTTTGAGGAATAGAAAGGTCTGTGGTAAATTATCTCATTGGTGCTGACCAGAAAATTCCAGACTATCCAGTTAGGGGGAGGTTGTAATTGCAATTAGGTTAGGTATTAAGTCTTGGTGGGCTTATCAAAAGTAACTCCATTTTGAGCCTGTCTTTTCCTTCTTAACAAACATATATTATACCTTTTAAGAAAATAGCTAGTGTGTGTGTGTGTGTGTGTGTGTGTGTGTGTGTGTGTGTGTGTTCTGTGTCTGTAATGGCCTCCAATCTACTTGATAGCCATTAAATATGTTACATATTAATTATGATTATAATTGTAGATCTTTCCAAATCTATTTATAATGTTCATTTACAAAAACATTTTTAAAAAATCAAAATCCAAGTATTTATCATATACTAATAAAAACTGTGTATTAAAATATCATCTCAAACCATTTGGGATTTGAAAACATTCAGAAAGTAAAATTAAATGCTGTGTTAATTTTATAGTTTGGTTAGATTTTTCTGAACTTTGATCACTAACATAATGCAAATCTAAACTTCGAGATAAAATATTGCCTATATTATAAGCACATTTTTCAAATGAAATTGTTTTATACCCCTTTAAAAAAACATACACATCAAGTGATTTTTTGTTTTGAGGTGCTAACCCAAGCTGCCTTAGTCCTCAGAAGGAAGACAAATAACTATAAGGACCACTAAAGGTCAAAGAAAATTTAGGCCAAAACCAAGAATTCAACAGAAGAGTTGCCAGAAGCAAAGAAGACACAGTAAAAAAGGAAGTAGCAAGCTCTTTAAAAGGGGGGAAAAAGAAAGAAAGTTTAGGTCATTAAAGATTTAATTGACTAGTCCAAGTTAGAGAGAACAAAGCCTTCTAAAGAACTTTTATAATGATCCCTTTGAGATTTCACCCAGGTCATTAACATATCTTCCTAATTACACAAGGCAACTCCTAGACAGGCTGTTGGAAAACCCTGCACTTTGGAGAAACATAATTGGATAATGGCTTGAAAGCGATTAGAAGGATCATTGGATAAGACAGTCTGCATTATTTATTTGTGAAACCATGGTACTTTGAAGTCTATTTCAGAAGTTAAAGCCCCGTTATAGATACTTATGAAAAAATATATTTCCTTAGGATATAGAGCTCTTCTTGAATAATGAGCTAGAGTTTTTATTCTGTATATTTATGCATAATTTACTATGCATAAATATTAAATAACTTTCATATTTAAAACTCGAGGCGTGCAAAAGCTATATCACATATAAAGTTGACCTCTATCCCTCATCAACACTTATAACGTAAGACTAAACGGATTATGAGAACTAAACAACTTCTCCTAAATTTTAGGTAACTCCAAACAACAGAAATAATCAAAAGAATGTCTTAGGTAACTCTGGCTATTGCTGGAGATTATCATAATTATATTCAAAAAAAACAAAATACCAAAAACAAAAACAAACAAACAAACAAAAACTACAGTAGATTTTGAAATTTGAGTTACTTGGGGGTTCTATATTGTTGAAATTTTTCAAGCAGTGACCATAGCCCACTACAGTTTAGGCTCAGGAGCAGGACTTCAGCTGAGGTAGCCATTGATCTAATGGGGTACTGGTTGGTTTAATTAAGGTTAATGGAACAGTTCTTAAGGTTAAGCACTATTATTTATTTCTAAACTGTGAAGAATTTGCTATATCTGCCAGCCAGTTACTGTTTATTAATTTTATTGGTATATGAATTTTAAGAATTTATGTTCCTACTTCCAAAACAGATTTCATTTTCTTCTACTTGGTTTTCAGGTGTTAAAGATGGAGGGAAACCTATTTAGAGAATGATTCAAATTGCCCATCCGTGTTCTTAATAAATGCTTTCTGGAGGTATCAATGAGTAGAAAAAAATGTGTCAATAATTTTGTTCACATCCGAAGTGTTTTTGAAACTACTGTGTAATATTAATTCATTGTGCCCCTTTATGCCAGGATATTTCCATAGATTATTCCTAATCTTGAAAAGGAATCCTGGTTATAGGCAGGTATGTTTCTTTTTCTTCTGTAGAATAAAAGCCAAGAATAACAGTAGTAAAATAACTTGCTACAATCATAGAGTATTTAGCCTGTCAGAGCTATCATTGTATAAAAAAAACTATCATCCATTATTGAGTGCTTACTATAAGCTAGATACTATTGATAGGACTGTAGCTATATGCCTCATTTTATTCTCAAAGGAATCCTATAAGGTATATGCATCATTGACACCATTTTCAGTTATGGAAACTGAGGCACAGGTAACTGAAACAGCTTGTTCAGATACAGACTGAGATCTGCATTCTGGTCAACCTGCCTCTCTCTGCCTGTTTTTGTCCACTCTGTGGATGAAGTCCCTTGGAGTATTCTCTTGAACACCCAATGATGTTTCCTGGGTGTCCTTGCTTTCTCAGTGTCCCTTTCCTTTATGCATGTCTCCTCACTCTTTAAATATATCTCTTCTTATATAGAAACATGAAAATGAGAAAAAGTACTCTGCAAAGATTTAGCAATGCTTTAAAGATACACTAGAGCAGGGTATGTAAACAGGAAAATTCTATTAACTTGGCATTATGGGGTTATCCATACGCACACACATTTGTGTATGTAATATGATTTGCAAGAAATGAGCTTTAGCTGCACCCATGCAACTCTTACACTAGTACATGACATCACATGATGCAGTTGATAACGTTCTCCCTAACTTGAAGGTACTAATAGATTCTAGGATACTTCTCAGAAGAAATACACTTGTCCCTTAATTAGTATATAGCTATGTGACCTTCTGGAATATTCTGATTTTGATCACAAAACTAAACCCTGTAAGCCATTATAGAGCATTTTAGGACACTGGAATAACATTTAATAACCAGTTATTGCTGCAGAACACTAATGCAGGGCTACAGTCCACCTCTGCTGCCCAGTTACCCTTGAGTGTATATCAGGAAGAGGGATACCTGGGCCCCTAACTTCGTTTCGTCTGGCACTGGAGGCAAATAACAGAAAGTGACAATCCACTTATTCATACAGTCACAATGTGAATTTAACTGTAGACAGACTACCACAGAAGGTAACGTGGTGTGGATTTCCATCTAGTTACTTTTTGTGTCTGTTTCTGCACACGTGCGACATTCATTTTGTTTCTATGTGAGAGAAACATGCCATGGGGTATTTTTGCATCATTTTCCACATGTGAATCTCTCTTTATCCCTATGTTCCTCCTCTTCTGTTGCATTTCCCCTCAGGCTTTTTTACTTTTATCTCCCCACATTTCTAATTCTTTCTGTTGTCAATTGCCCACTTCCCTTAGCCATAATATAAAATAAAATTATAAGAAAAATAACTGAGTTGCCTTTTGGCTCTTTCTGGTAAATGAAAATAAAAGTTAATTTGCTTTTATTTCTGTAGGTTTTAGTGGATTATTTTTATGGATCAGATGCCATTAAAACAAAGAAGTGGGCAGGAGTCCACTTTCTCTGCCTTTCCATGAACTGTTTTCAAGAGAATACGTGGGATAAATATATGATAATTTGCAATTTAGAAGTTTTGTTACATTCAATTTATTTTAGTGAAATTTGTCTTATATTTCAAATTGAATCAGCATTCTTAGAATAGTGCTTTAACACAAAGGTATCAATGTTTTTATAATATTGGAGGAGATTTTTCTTATGTTTTACATAGACAGATATAAATCTGCTCATAGGTTGACAACGCTTCTAAAATATCATGTTTGACACTCGGCCCATCTGCTTAAACCCATATTGATTACACATGCTCCGACAATACCTTGAAACAGAAAATTAACTACAGATTTCAATACGTATTTCTTCTATCATTATTAATGCTAGTAGGTCTGCATTTTGATCTGTTTTGTAGTAAAATTTCACTTGAAACAAAGTTAATTTTTAGTGACCTAAGTATGCATTGTCTTTATCTGATTTTCACTTGATTTAAAAAGAAAAATGTATGGTGAACATTTGTTGCCTATGACTTACTCATTTGCAAAGCAGCATCTGTAACTTATCTGCTAAGCCATTGTTTGCTGTCTGATATGAAAGAGGTCTTTTTTGTCTACTTGATCACTAAGAATGACACAGAATCATCTTCCTAACGCTGCCCTCAGTGAGATACTAGGGTTCTCAGGTGGCCGTTAGCCACAGCCCCTCTCAGTAGAAAGGGAGTGGGGCTGTAGAAAGGCTCATCATGGCTGCGCCTGTATCGTGTCTCTAATTGCACCCACCTCCTAACTCAACATGAACGATAATCATCAAAGGTAAACAGGGGTAGCCTCTGATGGAGCTATTATGGATGTTCTTCCTCTTTTTAATTTTTAAAATGAGCAAAGAAAAAGACCAGCCAAGATACCCTTATTTTTTAAAATGAGAGTAATGTGACCTAGATAAAGAAGAATTTAAAACAGCTAGTTGATTAGATCCTAAAGGATGTGATTTGTCGTAGACGTAATAGGTTCCTCAACTATTTATAAAGGCTTAATAATAGGTATTCTCTAAATATGTCATTAAAAAAAACAAATCTAGATAATATTTATTAATTTAGTAGGCTTAAATAAACTAAGATGATATTTCAGTGAGACCAGGTTTTATAAATGATGCAAGTAAGGTATCTATTTTCATTTATCACAAATATAAAGAGTGAAGGGCATGAATTTTAGTTACTATATGGTCTCATGAGAGATCATTCATTTTCATTTTTAAATCTGTCCTCATTTTTAAAACCTATCCTTATTTTTAAAATCTATCCTTAAATAGTGTAACCGTGCATGTGTGTATGTGTGTATGTGTGTATGTGTACAGACACAGACATATACATTTAAATATACACACATAATTGAAACTAAATAAGTATTATGTAACTGTGCTGAGCTCTAATAACTAATCAGGATAATATGACACTTCAGTATGCTTGATACTTACATAACCAACCTATACTGTCTCATCCACATTAACCTGATACTGAGCCTTGGAATTTTGTTGTTAGATTAATATTTTAAGGGGACATTTAGAAACCCCACTGGACTGGATTCATTTAGAACAGATCCTGATTATGCCCAGCTCTTTGGAAATGCGTATTTATGGCTTGTTGAACATTTGTGGAGCAACGGAAATCTGTAAATTGCAATTAACACAACAAAGCTGGAAAATGAAGTTGTGAGATTTCAGTATCTCTTCGGCTGAGCCATTTGTGAGTGTGGTGATGGGGATTTCTATGATATTCTAATCCTAGCAACATATTTTCTTTCCATTCAGTCATAACTCTTCATTCAGAGACGTGGCAAATATATCTCCTAGATATCTCTTTCAGTGGGTGAGGAGCAGCTCTTGTTTTAGAGAGGCTATTAAGGATGCCGTAATTTGTACTGACTTCAAAAACAGGGAATGAACATCCTCCATGCATAAACCACTCTCAAGTTGTAAAACAAATCACTTTATAATCTGTATTAGTTCTTTCAGTCCAATGGCTAGAAAATTACTAATCAAACATTGCTCTCCAAAGGGCTTGATTTGAGAACATATAGTTGATCTCAACACAGAGAATATTTTGCGAGAGAAATTGTAAGCTTCGCTAAAGTATATCCCCATCCATCACTAGTAATTTTGCACTGTTTCCATTGATTTTACTGATCTTGGTCATCTGATGAATATTTTTGTGATAGAAGAGACTTCTCAGTATTAGCTATTATGCTTTGCAAGTTTGACAACACAAAATGGCCATTTTGACATAGTCACAGTAATTTTTAGGTGCTGGTTTTAAGAAGTCAAATGTACTTGATTTTCCTTGTCTTTATTTTTCTTACATTACTGTCACCTAGATGGGACGAAGTCCCTTCATTAGAATACTTTGCAAGGTACTGATGTCAAGGTTTCCCAGTCTTTCTCTCTGCTCCCCACCCCATGATAGATAGATAGCTATAGCTATAGATATAGATATAGATGTAAACATAGGTATATAGATGCATAGATACAGACATATTTATAGATTATAAAAATAGGCCATATATATATATATATATATATATATATATATATATATGTGTGTGTGTGTGTGTGTGTGTGTATAAAAATAAAGCTTGGCTTCGTTGTGTTGCAGTATCTTGCCATCTATTTCTTCTCCTAACATGCACAAATTCCATATTTCCAACTCAGCTGAAAGAATTGGGAAATAAAACAAAGCCGTCACCAGAGTGGGGAAATTTCCTTGGTGTTATGGTACCTCAACTTATGCTGCCTGGCAGTCTTTCCCAGAACTCATGGAACAGAAAAGTTTGAAGACCAACCTAAGAAGAGTGAATTGTGGAGACTGTTATATCAACTTAAACATACAGTATAAAACAGAGGAAGAAAATGGCAGGTAGCACACGTAGGATAGGGTGCCAGAGGGGTAGGGCGGCTTGTGATCACGTAAGGTAGACCTCTTGGCCTACGCTGAGGAAACTCATTCAGATGACTGGATATCTAGTAGCTCCATCTTTATATAACCTTGTGTAATATTGAGATTAATTCAATGATACAAAATAGTAAATATTTTACTAGGAGGTGTATTGTATTTCTGCATATATCATTATAACCACAAGTACACAAATCAATGACAAAAGTCATTTTGTAAGTTTTCTTACAGTTTTTCTAAATTTTCTAGTAATATCTATTTGATATTGTTTTTTATAAATGTTGTTTGATGTTGTTAGTTTCAGACAAGTAGAAACAGGCCCCAGAACTTTAAGAAATATATTTAAGGAAATTTGAAATGGAAACAATCCTATCTACTATTTTTCTCCCTAGTGAACTGGGACGGATTGCCTATTTTTTTTTGTTTTTTTTAATTTCACTATGGAAAACCTCAGTAGAGATTCCAGATGTTCTGAAAGTACATAATCTGGGAACCAGTGATTTAGTCTGAAGAAAATAATAACAGGATAACTAAATAACTGTTTTACAGCTGTAAGTGGACATTATGTGGAGGATGGCATCCAGTGATACTTAATTTACTATTTTTATCCATTGAGATCTGACTACTGACTAATTCTTGAGGGAGAAAGAGGAGGTTTAAGAGCTTTTTAACTGGATATTTCTTATTTGTGTAATTACTGATTTTCACATTACTTTTTCTTCATTTCTGTTGTATTATGTTTATAAGATTTAAAAAATATATATGAAATGGTTTCAAATAATTGGTGGAATGCCAGAAAAAGTATCAAAACAGTTGTGCTCTTTCTTATTCTTTGCAGCATCTGCAAAGGCTGATATACAGAGGTTGGAAAGTCTGTAATTATTTTGTTGCCTCAGTTCCCTTTCTAAAATCCTTGTAGTGGCTTCTTATTGCCCCTCAGGTTCAATGAAACTCCTTAAGAAAATTTATAAGACTTTATTTTTTAAAATAATTATTTTATTTTTAAGTGTGGTAAAAAAACACATAACATAAAATGTATCTTCTTAGCCATTTTTTAGTGTATCGTTCAGTAGTATCAAGTATATTCACATTATTGTGTGATAGATGTCCAGAACTTTTTCAGAAATTCCTTACAAAACTGAAACTCTTACTCATTAGACAGCAACTCCGATTCCCGCCTTCCCCCAGCCCCTGACAACCTCCATTCTATAAGACTTTCTTAATCTGGCTCCTGACTATGCTGTTTGATTTTTCTCTAACCCATCTCAAAACCTGCTTTACCGTTACGCACGGAGTCTTTCCATTCGCCATTCAAACTCTCATTTTAGGACTTTTGTCCATGTTCTTCCCATTGGCTGGGACGCTCGTCCCCTGCTCCTTTCATGGTTAACTTCCAACTCAACTTTTAGATATATTAATACTTACAAGGCTTTCCTGGAGTGGGAGAGGTAAACCTACTGTGTTCTTTTACAGGTACCTTATATTTCCAACTATTTCCAACAATCATAATAATTAGCTTTAATTTTTTTTCTGATAGAATATGAAACCTTTGAAACTATAATCACTTGCTACATAAATAGGAATATCCAGTCTTGACCATCATTTTATTCCTGGCACCATAGCACACACTAAATAAATACTTTTTGACTGAATAAATGGATCAGTGCTCAAAATACCTAAATTTGAATCTTATTTTGTCACTTACTGGTTGTGTGTCCTTGGACATATAAAGAGAATGATGATGACAATAATGATAATAATAATAATAATAATAATAATAAAAATAATAATAATTGCAACAATATTGACAGTAGTAGCAAGCTGTCATCACTCATATTTACAGAGCATTTGTTGTACTAGGCATTTTCTTAGCCCTTACTTACATTAACTCATTTAACCCTCCTAATAACCCTATGCAGTGGGCTTATGATTATGCCCATTGTCAGACGAGTAATGAAGACAGGGTTCTTCAGTGATTTGTCCGAGGTCATACAGCTCAAAAGAACAGAACAGTCCGGGGATCAGGCATTTTGAATCTGAAGTCATGTTCGGGAATATTATTGCTTGATATGCTAGGGCCCCATTTCCTTATTTATAATAAGAGTTATTATAACCATTTCAAATATGGGTGATGAACATTAAATGTTGTAATCTATGCAAGCTTCTTAGCACAGTGCCTGGTATATAGTGAAAATTCAATTAGTGACGACAGTTACTGTCATAATATATGTCAAGTGCCTTGCTCAGTGTTTGTAATGATGTAGGCTTTCAGTAAATGTGAGTTCCTTTCTTCTCCCTCTTCCTCCATAATCAGAGCAAGTCAGAGGCAACTACTAGTGCAAATGAATTAGGTCAGGAGCATATTGCAATGGCCACTAAGAAAATGAGTTACAGGTATAAGCTATAGAAGAATAGCACAAATTTAAGAAGAAAATAGCATCCCTCAACGGAGCGCTAATACTTTGCTGGAATTGTGATAAAAGTGTCTAGCATTTGAATAATACTTACAACTCTGAAAGGATGTTCACATTTCTCATGTCATTTTTACTTCCTAGCTGACCTTGGGAAAAAAGGATAGAATATCACAATTCCTATTTTATAGTCACTTGCTGTAGAAGAGAATAGTGAGGGTACAAAGAAAAACTAGCAATTGTATTTTTAGATTATTTGTTCTGTAAAAATATAATTCATCATCAAACCAGGACATTTTTGAAAGTGGAAGGGGAAATTTAACAAGTTAGTACAGCAGACATTAACTGGGACTGCCAACCAAGAGGTATTGTGCCCTTCCTTCTACTCATATTTTTCTTCATTGTGTTCACCCTTTTTTCCCTCTTTCCCCACAAACATTACACTGATTTAAAATATCTCTCTTCCTTGATCTCCAGAGGATGAGTTATTCCTCCACCTCAAGGCTTCCATAGTTCCATTTGCTTTGCACACATATATGTGTGATAATCAAGGGTATCTATTTGAAAAAGATGAGAAATTTACCCTTATGCAATGACTCTACAGACATACAAGTATGTGTATATAATATCATTTATACATTTGTTCAGTCTCTCTCCTAGCTGCTGGTAGTGCCATGTATTCTTTGCTGTGTAGATACATCACCCGATCCTCTGTCTTCACATGGCATTCTCCCTGTGGGTCTGTGTCTTGACATGGCCATCTTCTGTGGACATATTGGATTAGGGACCCACCCTACTTCAATATGACCTCATCTTGACATTACATATACAATGACCCTCTTTCCAAATAAGATCACATCCTGAGGTACGAAGGGTTAGAAATCAAACAAATTTTTTGGAGGAGGAAGAGGAGCACAATTCAACCCATAACAAATTGTAACAATAATCAACCCAATCATATTATTGAAGGATTTGCTGGTGTTGCACAATAGGTATAGATCTCTCTTTTGTGTTAGTGTTTTAGTAAAGCAAGAAAATACAAGAATTAATTGTGTCTGCTGAAGATACAACCTCATAGTGATCCTGTCTTTTCGTTGAATGTAAGATAGTGATGGGATTCAATTTTATAGATAGGAATTATAAACAGAGTTACTACAAAGTGAACATTTTGCTTAAACTATTTTCTCCACTTCCCATGTTTAAAAGATACAAATATTATTTAACTTTTTAAGTTTATAAAATTATATTGATAAATTTGTGTTGATTATATTTATTTTATATTTCTATCTTAGAATAGTTGTTGATTTGAAGGGAAATGATTTGGCATTTCAGTTGAATTATAGATTATTATGAGATTGATACTTCACACTCTAAAATGTTGAATATAACAAAGAAGTTATTATTGTAACCAGTTCTGGTTGCACATAAAATAAACAGCATAGAGGTGTCTGGATGGACTCAGTTTGCGCAGAACACAGCAGGAGGAAAGGGCCAGTAGGATTGAGGAAAACCATTCTGGTAGGAATGACCTATCTTCTGGCAAGTGATCAGCAGTTCTAAGCAATAAGTCCCAAAGAGAGGGGCAAAATAAATGTCCTTTGAAGGTAGCTAATTGAGGTTCCAGACAGAGAGGATGGATAGAGATGCCAAGAAGGGAGAGCAGGAAGAACACAGGTGGAATGCTGGTTAATGGATTCTGTGAAGTGGAAGGGCTGGTATTAGCACCTAATCTGGCAGGTGCCAGCTAAACAAGGCAGGCCCGTTGGATGAGTTGGAATATGGGTCTGTACTCATGAGAACCATGCTTTATTTTACTGGTCAGCAAATAAAACTCCTAAAATCAGAAAGGCCTATTCTTCAGTGACAAATCCAAGAATTTAATTAATTATATAAGGGAAAAATATATGTGTGTGCATGTGAGTGTGTGAGTGTGTGTGTGTACACAGAAACATATTGACCTAACTTTTTCAAAACAATTAAAAGAGATACTTGGGAGTTACGATATGCACAGCTCTTTATACCTACAATGACTCCTTACTATTTATTAGACAACATTCAACATTTTTCAGAGGAGGGGACTGCATTTTTACAGATCTCTAGCACCTTACTCTTCAATGGACTTTCTCTAGGATCTGTTGAATGAACCCAAACCAAGGCCAATTTGTTAACTGGACTGGGAAGCTGTCCATAATCTTGCTCTTCATCTCCCCCAAATTGCTATTTCCCCCAGGCGAAGCTTCTTACAGTTATGTCCACTGTCTCCATTATTCTCCCACCCTTCATCCCACCATGACATTCATGGAATGTCTTCCTTCCTTATTGCTAATACAGAAGCCATCTCACATTATCAGCTGGATCATGTAGGTTTCATGCTGTGGATGGAAAAGGGCCTACATATTAAACCTGACAAGCTCAGGAGACTGAAAATAAACCACATAAGCTGGCCTGAACATAAAAATTCCTAACTAAAAGCAAATCTTGGCTGGTAGTCACATCCTTGGCCTGTAGCTTCCTTGGCAAAGGTCAATCTTTACCTTAAGCTTGTCTGTCGTCTTTTTGCATCTAGATAAATACCCTTGCAGTATCAGAATAATCTCTTTTTCCAGACCTCCAGGAGGCACAACCCACCATACCAGAGCAGGAATCTACAAAATCCCTCATTGTTATCGTGTCACCCAAATGCTATCTCTATGTGCTGTAAAATTCTATTAACTATCTTGTGTCTCTTCATTTTACTTTTTATCCAATCCTAGGGATTTCCCCACTTTGCTTTCTCCATCCCCCTTCATCTATAACTAATTGATTTTATGTAACCTTCCTCCTTTGACTCTAATGTATAAAATAAATTGCAAAACGACCATTTTCCTGGGCATTTTCTCAATCTCGTTAAGATTTTGCTTCCTGGTAGTTGTCCTCAGTTTGGCTTCAATAACTGTTTATAACCTTTTTCTTAGGCTGGATGTTTTTTCATCAAAAATACTTTCTTGTGTTTTCTCTCATTCCTCCCTGCCTGCCTCATCATAGCCTTGTTCCTTGTTTAAAGGCATGGACCATGTCTTGAATCGCTTCAAAGCGTATGTAGGGCAAGGCTTTTGTGTTAACCTAACTCTTTAGTCTGGAGTCAATCTGTATATAATCATTTCCTTTACAAAGTATCTTTGAGTGAGTATTTCTAACGAGGAACAACTGGAAGTTAGGACATACATGTCAGTTTGTAGCCTTTAATATGAACCTATTAAGTAAAACTTATGACAATAATGCATCAAAGAATTCATGAGACTAGTTGTGAAGATTTATGGGACAAGTTTATCTAATGTCATTACAAGAAAATCAGAACCTTAAACCTATGAATGTGGCCAAACAATCAGTTTCACAATGCAGTGAGTCTCCTACCCTTGTTTATTGTGTGAAAGAGAAAGCGTGGATCTTCTTTCTGAGGTTAATTGTTGCTTTCACTGCTCACACACCCTCTTTCCCTGCACCATTTAGGACTGCCCCTGACTCATGATGTACTTGGGAAATTGATAGTCACAGTTTGTGAGCCACAAGGAATAATTTAAATGGTAAGAAATCCCTGGGGTTTTCAGTATAGTTAAGCATGCATGTTGCATAAAGGATAAAAGTTTTATAATGACAGTTGTGGAGATACAAAAACTGTGTCAGACCTGCCTAGGCTAATGTTTGTCTTATTTTTCTATGTATAATACAATGTGGAGCCTCCTTGATTTTGCATTTGTGTTTTATATGCATTGGCATTAAACTCGTTTGACATGTGCTTATGATTGATTTAAATACTCTACACCTTTGCTCCTCAAAGTACAGTCCGTTGACCAGGAACATTGGCATCACCTGGGAGAACCTGTTAAAAATGCAGAGTTCAAGGGCCACCCTCAACTACTAAGTCAAAATCGAATTTTAACAAGAACCTCCATCGTGATGTTTTCTAGGTACATTGAATTTGACTGTTGTTCTATTATAGTCACGGGACGTGGAGCATAGTGTGGGAGTGGAGTCAAGGGAATTGTAATAGATATGTATGATATTGGGGGGGAAGTGGGGCAGCAGATTGGGGGAGGGGGTTGTCACTTTGAGGGGTAAAAAGTATAACTATTGCACTGTGTTGTACAGCTGAAACTAATTTTTTAAAAATGTTTATTTCACAATAAAGAATAAATAAATAAATAAAAGAAATGTCCACCCTCCGTAGACATGAATTAGAATTTTGACTTGAAACATTGCCATTGTTTTGAAAAGTTAGAGCCCCTAGAAAAAATGATTTAATATTTTTCATAAAAATGTCTCCTCTTCTAGCTCCTACCTGACAGATGGAGATTTTATTGGGGTCACACAAACGCAATATTACAAGGAGACATAGTGTTGTTAACTTAAAAAGCAAAATTACATTAGATACTCTGTGTATAACAGGCCTAAATCTCACTGAAAGCAGGGTCTTCTTATCAGTGATCCATTTATCCTCAGTTGTCACATCTGTATTTCATGTAGAAATCTATAGGATTATCAGAGTATTGAATATCAGTTAAATTTTGACCAAATGAATTTGCTGGATCTGATTTCCATTGTAAGAGCTCCACGGTTATACTGCTTAAGATTTTATGTTCTGAGTCAGATACTACCAGCTGAAACTTTGGGTCAATTCTATGCCTGCAGTAGACTGTAGCTTCTCCCTGTGCACGCGTGCACGCACACATGCACTCAAGCATATTTAGAATTAATTTTGAGCAGCTCTAATAGTTTTGTCTATCAGCCTAAGTTCATTACAGGAACAGTGGCAGTTACAGAGATAAATAGAGAATAATTCCCGTCTTTTGGGCATTTATAATCTAGTATGCAAAATAAATTGAACAGAAATCACTTCGGTATGAAATGCAACAAAAGAGCTCCTGATTACTTTTGGATGAGATAATCAAAAAGACGTTTTTGATGAACTGGTATTTAATTGAACCTTGAAAGATACGTGGCACTCTAACAGGTAGGAAAAAAGCATTTTAACTGTAAGCAGCAGTGTGAACAAAAACAGGAAAATCAAAAAATGATTAGGCATGGGGAGAAATTGAAAAAAAAAAAACAACAGAAAAAAATGAAAAAAGTTAAAAAGTACTGCTAAAAATTGAAGAAAGAATTCTACTTGGTACTACTCCAAAATATATACTTCTCATCTTTCTAATAGCTGAGGTATATAAGTGCATTATTCTTGCTTGTTAGTATTTGTCGATGAAAATACTCAGGTGAATTTAGACGACAAATGTGAAAAGATACTTATTAAAATACTTAACTAAAAATCATGTGATCTCAGAATGAAAACATTGAGAGCATCTTCTCCATCCTTCACATAAAGGACAAAAATCCTTTCTTTCTTGTTTCCATTAAGGTTTTGTTGAAATTCATTTATTGGAAGGTTTCTTCACTGGTATTTTCAAGACAGCTGTTGGTAAGCTCTTTTTTTCTTGAGTTAGTTGGAAATTAAAGGAAAACCATATCATGATCTACTTGTTTGTCCATCCCTGACCTCAAATTAAGAAATTGGGAACACATTTTTTTCCTTCTGCTTAGACTTTTGGTGTTTTTCTAAGTAAACACTGAGATTCTTTAAATGTTCCATATGTGATATAATACACATGTGTGTGTGTGTGTGTGTGTGTGTGTGTGTGTGTAAAATTTCTAAGTACACTGGTATCTCTTTTTGGACTAGCTCCAAGACTTCTGAATCTAGTGGAACGACCAGTAAATTCAAATCAGATCAAAGGTTTGTCAAATAATTGCATTTTTAAAAAATATCACTGTTATGTATCTAGTTTCACCTTTATTGTGTAGATAAAATATAAATTTAACTTAAAATGTAGGAAGAAAATAATCAGAGAGTAAAATAGCCACTATCTATCTGACAACTTAATTTTACCATACGGAGCAACACTATATACAGTCTAGTCCTTATTTTTCTCATATTTTTTTACATGGATTAGAGAAAATATATTCATGGTCAGCAGACCAACGTTTTCGAAGCACTCTTCTATGTGATCTCTGTTTTGTTAGTATATTAAAAATGTCATGTCAGAATTGAACACAGTCCTCTGAAATATAGTTTCCTCCTGTTTGGCCATGCCAAACACAGCATTAGATATCTGTGCCAGCATTATCGTTCTGTTCGCTCCGCTCGCATTCAAAGGAAACTCTCAGGGCTGCTACTCCACATCTTTATCTGTGCAATTAACTTTTGAACCTAAAGGCAACACTTTATATTCATCCTTGTCCACCTTTTTCTTGTTGGTTTACACCCAGTATTCCATTCTGTTGAGAACTTTAAAAATAATAGTGATGTATTTCTATAAAGTTTATTTTCATTGTCTTCAGGTTGTGAAAAGATTGAGCAGGAAAATTATATAAAACTCCTCACAGAATGTATTCTGTATATCAGTAGTATGTCTTATTTCTTTTGCCTTGACATAAATAAAAATTGTATCAGTTTTTTTTTTTTTAATTTTTATTGGGGAATTGGGGGGATGGGAACAGTGCTAGGGAATTGGGGGAAGGGGAACAGACAAGTTGCTGCCCTTTTCTTCTTCTGTCTAGTTGTGGAGGACGTTGCTTCACTGGCCCAAGTTGGCACCATCATTGCGCTCTTCCCGGGCAAGGCAGATCAGTCACCGGCTTCTGGACGGCAGCTCACGGCGCCTGCTGGCCGCTCACACTGGCTGCTGGCTACACATGGTAGCCCATGGCAACCCACTGCAGCAGGGGCTGCAGCCTATGCCATCACCGGCAACTCACGGCAGCCCAGCTCCAGGTTGAGCTGTTGTTCAGCATCTTAGCTGTGGAGGGCAGTGTCACTGGTCCTCATATGTGGGATCCGAACCGGGGCCCTCTGGCATCCCAAGCCAGTTCTTAACCATCGCACCACTTGGCCGGCCCAAAATTGTATCAGTTTTATGTACTTTTAAAAAACTGTGCCAGGTTTAAGTTTGGGCAAGTGCAGCTTTGTAAATATTTTATCATCTGTTCAACATTTTTTATAATGAGTTTTTAAAAATAGAATAGAAATCATATATATTTAAGGTGTACAACATAATTATACACACACACATGTACACACACACATGGTGCCAAAAATGTATACACTTTAAGAAAGGAAAAAACTGTATTAAAATTACGCTGATGGTAACCACTTTGAGCACCTCTTGTAATTGCAGAAATTGAATGTGACTTGTATTCATCTTTTGTTATCGGTATATGTTGAGTATTACAATTTTAATACATTTTTTTCTTTTCTTAAAGCGGGGGTACTTTTTTTTGGCACTGTGTGTGTGTGTGTGTGTGTGTGTGTGTGTATAGAGTCAAACCTTGGATTGCGAGTAATGTGGTTTGTGAGTGTTCTGCAAGACAAGCAAACATTTCTAATACATTTTAACATGATAAACGAGCAATGTATTGCAATACGAGTAGTTTGTTTCTGGAATGAATTATGCTCACAAACCAAGGTATTACTGTATATGATTACTACAGTCAAGCTAATTAACATCTCATCTCCTCACAGTTACCATATTTTGGTGTGTGATCAGTGTACCTCAAATCTACTCTCTTAGTATATTTTCAGTGTTCAGTACAGTATTATTAAGTATAGTCAACATGCCTGTACTTTAAATATCTAGACTTATTCATTACATAACTACAATTTGTACTCTTTGACCAAAATCTCCCCATTCCTCTGCCACCCACCTCAGCCCCTCACAACCACTATTTTACTCTCTGCTTCTATGAACTTGACCTTTTTTTGAATTCCACATATAAGTGAGATCATATAGTATTTGTCTTTCTCTGTCTGACTTATGTAACGTAGCAGACTGTCCTCCAGGCACATCCGTGCTTCTGAAAAGGCAGAATTTCCTTCTTTCTCACAGATGAGTAATATTCCATTATGTGTGTCAAAATGTACACACACATCTTTATCCATTCATCTGTTGATGGACATTTAGGTTATATTCATATGTTGGCTGTTATGAATAATGCTGCAATGAAAATGGAAGTATAGATATTTCTTTGAGATACTGATTTATTTTTGTTTTGGATATATATACAGAAGTAGGATTGCTGGATAATATGGTAGTTCTATTTTTAATTTTTTGAGGACTCCCCATACTGTTTTCCATAATGGCTATACCAATTTACATTCCCACCAGTAATACACCACAGTTTCCTTTTGTTCACATCCTCTCCAACAATTGTTACCTTTTGTCTTTTTAATAATAGCCATCCTAACAGATATGAGGTAATATCTCATTGTGGCTTTGATTTGCATGTCCCTGATAATTATTAATGTTGAGTACCTTTTCATATATCTGGTGGCCAGTTGTATGTGTTCTTTTGAGAAACGTCTATTCGGGTCTTTTGCTCATTTTTAATCTGGTTCTTTGTTTTGTTTGTTTGTTTGTTTGTTTTTGTTTTTGCCATTGAGTTGTTCCTTATATATTTTGGATATAAACCACTTATCAGATGTATGGTTTGCAAATATTTACTCCTTTTCTGTAAGTTGTCTTGTCACTCTGTTGAGTTTTCCTTTTTCTATGCAGAAGCTTTTTAGTTTGATGCATTAGCATTTGTCTATTTTTGTTTTGTTGCCTATGCTTTTGGGATCACATCCAAAATATCATTGCCCAGACCAATGTCAAGAAGATATTTCCATGCTTTCTTTCAATAGTCTTATAGCTTCAGGTCTTACATTTAAGCCTGTAATCCATTTTGAGTTGATTTTTGTATGTGGAGTGAGATAAGGGTCCAATTTCATTCTTCTACATGTGGAAACCAGATTTCCCAATACCACTTATTAAAGAGACTGTCCTTTCCTCATTGTATGCTCTTGGCACCATTGTTAAAGATCAGTTGACCATAAAAGCATGATTTTTTGAAGTTTTGGCAAACACGCTTTATATTTCTTCATCTTCTGTTCAACATTTTCAAGAAATGGCTGCATTGTTTCTGTCATGACCAAACACATTGTTTAAATTAAAACAACAAGAAAGAAGATTTATTATTTTGCTGCCAAGAAATTCAACTAATTTGGGGTCAGGAAGAACCAGGGGCTAAAAAAAATTCTTTGGTAATTTCAGAAAATCTGAATGGATTGAGACCTTTTTGTAAAATGAATGAAAGAACCCATATGCATAAGCCAGTTAAAAACTAGAAAAATGGCTATATATACTTAGAAAAGTAATCACTTAAAGAAGTTGGAAACGTGTTAAGATACTAGGAAAGACCTTGGATAAGAGGACAAATATCCATAGCAAAGGTAGAGGGCCATAAAGCGGCCCCAGGGCTAGAAGGAGCATTAGAGATGAAAGCAATTTTATTCTTTTATTGACTGTTTATTTAAAAGGTAATGAGTTGACTATGAACAAATTGTTAAGTGTCTGAAATATCTTTGAAAGGATTTAGAACATAAACTGATTGATTTTAAGGAAAGCAAATATGAATCTCATAAAAATCTGTTTTCATCTTATTAAACCATAATACTTATGCTATGGCCAAAGTCTAAATGGTGGCTAATACAATGGTGAAAGATAGTTAGAAAGTTAATAGATTGGCAATCTATTGTAGAAGAAAGAAAAAAGATAGTGTCATGTAATAGATATAGATAGCATGGGACAGGTAGTCTCAAAACATCTGACACACCATTAATTACTAAATTAACTTTTATTTTATTGTGTACCAGATAACAATGATTGATCTTTCCTACATATATTAGTGTTTTTTTTAAAGTTGACATTGATAAAATAATAAAAGTGAATATACTTTGCAAAATTTAAAATTTATATTTTATTATCATATGTAAAAATTATTGATTACATGAATTTCATTTGATATTAATTTAAATTATAAATGTAAATATACACAAATATATTTGTATAACACACATATATGTTATATATGTATAATGTGCTTATAATCAGTAATAAAGCATTAAGTTTGGGTTTAAGTCTATATTGGGGTGGGCAGCCACTTATAGGGTATATCAGTTAATTTCTGCATTATGTTCCTCATCATGATTACCATTGGATACACAACTGTTTTACAGGGCAGTGTCTTAATAGGATTTGAATTTTTACATATTCAATACCATTCAGCAAGTGATACATACAGTAGAAGTTTCAGTAAAATTTAATAATGTCTGTTTGTTAGTATAATTACAGTTGATACTTGAGCAACAGAGGTTTGAACTGCACCCATCCACTTATACTTGTATTGTTTTCAATAAATATACAGTTGGCTCTCCATAGCCCCAGGTTTCACATCCACAGATCCAACCATGTTTTGGAAGCAGTATTTTGGATCCTTAGCTGGGAATCTGCAGGTGAGGAGGGCTGACTATATGCATAATTCTATGCCATTTTCTATGAGGGACTTGAGCATCTTTGGGTTTGGTAATGGGCGAGTCCTGAAACTACTCCCCTGAGGATACTGAGGGGCTTTAGTTAAGTTTTGGGGGGTAAAAATTATACACAGATTTTTTTTTAATGATGTGAAGGGTTAGCAAACTCTAACCCAAGCATTGTTCAAGGGTCAACTTTATTTTATAATATTTCATTGAGATGAGTTGATCTAACTTTGTAATTGACAAATAAATAGATACTTTTAAAGTAAAATAGTCAATCCAGTAAGTTTTTTGTGTTTAATCCAAAGACAAGTTGTTGGGTACCATAGAGCTATTATTATTTTTTATCTAAATAATTTTCTCCAGCTCTTTACAAAACAGAGATATTCTTCAATGTCAATTTCTCATTATCTTCAACCTGAAAAAAGGCCTCCATAAAACATACAAATGAACTTCTCTTTTACCTCTGCCTCGGGCAAAGCAAGGTGAAATATTGGAGCATACTCTGCTGTTTTGCTGTGAACCTTACAGTAATTTACCCACTCCAGAAAGGTTAAGACATGTCATCCAGCTGAAACCTCCTAAGTCTACAAAATAGATTATTTTATGGTGAAGCAGCTTTCCTTTCTAAGTATGCTGTGCCCTGCAGGAAATGAAGTTGCTGCTTTAGAATGCTTAATAG
>NW_017731726.1:1058412-1060089 GCF_001890085.2 Hipposideros armiger
CTTTACTTCTAAATTATTTAAGAGAAAATAATCTTAAAACACAGATTTCCAAAAAATATGATATTGACAATGTTAAAAAGGTTTCTTAGGGTTTAATATGCCATGTGCCATAGATAAAATCATTATACCCTGAAGCATTTCCCAGGTTGATTTCCAATGAGCATGTCTTAAGGATAGCGTGCTATGGATCAGATGATCAGATGTTTGGGAGTATAATAATGATTTGTAGGTCATTATTTTGTCGTCTTTTATTTTAATGTCACAAATGGAAGTGCCTCACATAGCACCCCACATGCATATTACACATATATTTTATGTTATTTGACACTTTCCCTGTGGCTAAATGTCTTTTTCCAGATGGATGACTTTAGATACCTCACATACCTCCTCTCATTCTTCCCCTCATTTTTTCAGACTCATTTTTTGTGGGTAAAAGAACAAATAACATTAGTAAATCAAATTATGTGTGTGAAATCCCTATCCCAGTGTTTAGCATATGTATTTCTATATGCTAAACATTTCAAATTATTATCACTAACGTCAATTAAATCTTCAAGACATTATTAAATATCAGGGCATTCAGTGATAATGATTCAAAATTATTCTTGACTAATAAGAATTAATTCTTGGGTCAGTTCACAAATATTTGTTGAGAGTTTGCATTGTACAAAGAACTGTGCTGTTGACATTGGAGACTCGACAGTAATAAACACATATGGAATTTAATAATCTGACCTCGTGGAGGATAACTGTACCAGTAAATGCCATACATTGCAAAAATAGCCAATGCAGTTATAGTATAAAGACTTGATCATTTGTTATGTTGAGATTTCCTTTTTACTTCTTATGTTAAACAAGATATGTGGAACTGCAAAGCAAACATTTGCACATAGTGAATGTAAAATAAAACTGAATTTTGTGTCTTATAAACAAAAAACTACAGTTGAAGTATTCTTATATGCTTCAGGTTAATAAAGAATATAAAATTACCTACTGAGAAAGCCGATGAACTTGATAGAACTTCCTACTTTTCATTTTCTCATGCTTTTCTTTTTTTTTCAGAGTGATTCAACATATAACACCCCATTTGCTCCCTGCAAAGATGGAGGGAAATGGGGTGTTTGTCACCATGCTAAGGAGGAGCAGTGCAGTTACTGTAGTTGAGATTCGACTTTGTCATTTTGTTAAAATTGAAGCCATTACTTACAGAAATAGCATGACCTCTTCCAATTGATAACTGGTGCACTTAACAGGTTCTTCATTAGTAATTAGAACAGGGAATGTAGTGGCAGCCATTGTGTTTGGACTCCAAGGGGAGTTGGTGGCAGCAGCTGCAGTGGGACAGGTGAAAGGCAGGCAAGGACAGGCCCAGCGAGCAGGCATCGGGCCAACCAGACAGCCAACAACAACGAGCTAACCTAGCAACGTACCGCATAGGCATCGAACCGACTGACCCCCACCCTCAAGTTCATCCCAGCCCCTCCACTGTCAACTCAGTTTCAGCTGGAAGGTCCGCCTGCAGCAGCCGAGGTGGCAGCCCCACGAGGAGCCCTGGCGTCAGTTTCCTTCGGTTCTTGGGATTGAAAGATGGCAGCACAGTGGGTGCCCAAAGTTGTGCAGAAAAGCACCATCAAGATGTCTCTTAATGAGCGCTTTACTAATACGCTGAAGAGCAAA
>NW_017731726.1:1062294-1064826 GCF_001890085.2 Hipposideros armiger
AGAACAGTAGTTTTGTAGAGTATAGGAGCAATGGGGAAGGTAACAGTCTTTCAGAGGAAGGCAAGCCCTCCCCAGTTATCTGGATTGAGATCCAGAATGGGGGGAGGGGGTGGAAGAGAACATGTAAGATGAAGGGCACAAGGGAGCTCGGAAAGCAGGGGGAGAGAGAGGTTGGTAAAATGAGGATGAAAAAAAATAATAAAAAAAGCAAAATCCCCTCTGTTTTCTGTTGAGTGTGTTGAATAACAGCAGTGAATCTGAGACACTGGGTAAGGCATGTCGTTGGCCCTGATTCTGCCCCTGACAGCTCCGGAGATGTCTTTACAAGTCCTAGGTGGTGGTGCTTTGGGGGATATTGGCATAGGCATCTCAGTACCATCCCTCCTTACCATATTTGTCCTGTCACAGGTTGTGAGCCTGAGATTTGCTCTGTGGTTGTAGATGTTCTTATGGACGCTGGAACAGCGATGGGCTTATATACCTTGTACATTGTTGAACACAACCTGGTATTGTATATTCTTAGGCAATTTTAATTCCAATGTTGATTTTCTGTGAAGGACAAAAATTATGCCTTTTGGTTTGGATCTTGGTATATATGTTCACAAATGTTTTGATAGAAAGTAGAAGTCATGGTAATTTTTTAGCTACCTTTTTTACAATAGAAATTCATTCTGTGTCAGAATGATTGCAAAATGCCTACGTGAAGAGTGAAACATTTAATCTTCATTCAGTCTGATTATTGGGATATATATGAATGCTTGCTGGAAAGGCCCTATTTAAAGTGTCATTACACTGTGTTCCTTTCCAATCAACACTGAGAAGACGCTTCCAAATATTAGTGCATCTGCAGCAAAGATGTAGAAAATAACTATTTAAGAATATAGATTTTTTTTTTTAGTAAAATTCATAAGTAAGTGGAGAATAGCTCTGCTAATTTGCAGTCATGGATGAATTAAAGAACAATCGATCTCAAAAAGTCTATGCTAAAATGAAGTGCTAAACAGTGAAAAATCAAGTCCTGTAACAAAATATTTCCCATAATGTCTTGAAAGGAAACTTGATTTCTTTTTTCCCCAGCAGAATATCTATTTCCTTTAGACACAGATTGAGTCATCAATATTTATTAGGCACCGTGGGGTGAGCCCAGGATCTGAGTTATTGCTCTGCCTTGCTGGCTATAATAAATAATAAATATTGGTACTATATTTGAGAACAGGAATTCCCTGATTTGAGGGTTTTGTAATCAGAAAAATAGACATAGGTCACAATAAATATTTTATTTTTTTATTAGTTCTCGGTATGAAATCCACTATGGAATAAAAAGGAAGTGAGGAATAGTATCGGATCTGTGTTGGCTAGGGGCAATAGCAGTTTAGGGAGGATTTTAGAACTTTAAGAGACTTTCATAATCATCTAATCCAAAATCTCATGAACATCTATTGAAATTGAGTGCTGGTGAGTGTGAGCAGTTTGACTAATATTACCCAGAGAGTATATGACAGAAGTGAGAGCAGATTTTTCTCCTGGTTCCATAACTCTCCATCAAGTGCTCTTCCCACTGTATCAGGAAAAACCTTATCTTTTAGTCTTGCTCTGTGATTTTCTATATGTTGGAAATAGAATATTAGAAGTAACTTCTTGCTTCGGAAGTTATTTTAAAAGTAATAAAATCATGGGTTATCTTGTTTCTATTATATTGGAGTTTTTGTTGCAGTGAAAAGTCAATGTTGGCATCTCTTTGACTCTAGGTACTTCATGCTACAAATCTTTCCCACCATGGATTGGAATATTGATATTGTCATGTTTGTTAAGAGACTTATTGAAGTTGATAATGGTTCCAATTTACTCATTGCAGCTATTAATATAAATGAAGTAGAATGAAACAAGTTGTGCATTTGAGTCATGCATTCAGGAGCGTCCAGGGTCGCTATGGGCCAGGCATGATGAGAGGGATCAAATAGAGACGTAAACAGATGCTTCTTGCTAAATTCTTCTCAGCCCATCATTTAACCTTAAAGTTTATGCTCTTAGGAACTTGAATTTGTCTTGATATTGAGAACATAACCATGTTAAATCATCTTATAAGAGACCATACATTTCAACTGAGCATTTATTAAACTTCAATGAAGATACCACTTTCATAGAAAGCAGATTTCTCAAGTTGGTGTGGCCAGCATTTGGTGTTATTATAGTCAGATCTACACGAGAAACCAAATTATAATCTCAAGGTTGTTTTGAGACCATGGAAGCAGATGAAGTATGGTAAACTGCATGATTCACATAGACTCATGTGCTGGACTGTGCTATAGATCTGTCTTTTGCCTTCCTTTCTTGAATAATTCATTTTAGGCTGATAAATTGCACCCCTCTTATGATTGGTAAATTCTTTATTTTTGATATGCTAATATCTTTGGCTAAGTTTTGGCCTTGGGAATATCATTTTTAAAGACATTACTTATTATGCTGTAACAATAGCAACAATAACTGCCATCAATTAATTGCAGGCTTAATGGTCTCTAGGCACTCACTCTG
>NW_017731726.1:1067346-1069854 GCF_001890085.2 Hipposideros armiger
TTTTTCCCTGTTTCACAGGGAAAATTAATAAATAGTAATTACGTATTGGGAAATAATTTAACCTCTCCTATAAAAAACATTTGCAAAAGCATAAATTGATCAAGGAAGTAATCAATTTATTATTAATTTAAGTATTGTTTTATGGATAAAGTCAGGGTGTGAAAGAAGATAGATGCTTTTATTAGTAAGAAACAGCTATTGAGCACCTAGCTTAACTGCTTTTTATACAGTCTTTCTGAGAGGCAATTTTATTGAATTCATATACCTAAAATAGTATTCGAGTATAATAATTGAAAAATGCCTTAAGTAAATAACCTAGGAGATATATAGATAGATAGATATAGATATAGATAGATAGATAGATATAATATCTATCTCTCTCTACACATATATGTGTGTATATGTGTATATTTATGTATTAATATAAGAAGGCAGCCGTATTAAATCATGTCCATCAGCACATTTCTCAACCCTGCAGCCATACTACTATTAAAAAAGAAAGGTGCTCTTGGTGTAGTTTTTGCTTCTTTAACTTAGCTGTGGGCCTACAGGTGCCCCTTAAGCAGTGTGCACAGACGTTATCCCTCTGTTTATTCCTTCCTTGTTTACTGACCCTTTCTCACTGTGTGTAGACTCTGTGTGAGCATCAGTGGTATCCATCTTGTTCGTGGATACATCCACAATTCCTAGCACAGGGACTGGTGTCTAACAAGACACCAGATAGACAGTTTTAAATTAATGAACAAATGAGTGAATGCCGCCATGCTAAGAATTATGGACACTCTGAAGCATGTACAGTTGGCCCTTGAACAATGCGGAGGTTAGGAGCACTGACCCCCCCCACCCGTGCAGTCTAAGGTCTGTGAATAATTTTGACTCCCCCAAAACTTAAGTTGCACCTTGGTGTTTTGGGGGGATTGGTTGTGTAAGACCCCCATGGAAACCCAAATCTGAGCCTGAATAAGTCCCCTATGAAACAATGCATACAGTCTACCCTCTGCATCTGTGGACTCTCGGCCATGGATTGAAACCAGTACAGGTATTTATTGAAAAAGATCTGCATATAGGTGGACCTGTGCAGTTCAAACCTGTGTTGTTCAAGGGTCAACTGTATTTCTACACTAAATCCCCCAAACCAAAAATAATAATTTGAAACCTCCATCCTATTGTCTCCAAAAAGAGAGCAGATAGAATATTATCAACAGATATGTCNTTTTTTTTTTCAAATTTAACACCTTTAGCTTTCTAAATAAAAAGTTATTTAAAGAAGTTTATGGGCCGACCAAGTGGCTCCTTGGTTAAGAGTTGGCTTGGGAGCGCGAGCTCTGAGCAGCAGGGCCGCTGGTTCGGATCCCAGTGATACTGCGCCCTCTACAGCTAAGATGGTGAACAACAGCTTGATCTGAAGCTGGGCTGCCCTGTGTCACCGGCGATGGTGTAGGCTGCAGTGGGACTGCAGTGGGCAGCTGTAAGCTATTGTGAGTGGCCAGCAGCCAGCGTGAGCGACCATGAGCCACCATGTGAGCGGCCATCCAGTGGCCGGCGACTGGTCTGCCTCAGCCAGGAAGAGCACAATGATCACAATACCAACATGGGCCAGTGAAGCAATGTCCTCCACAACTAGATTGAAGAACAAAGTTATAGCAACTTATCTGTGCCCCTTCCCCGATACCCCAATTAAAAAAAAATTTGTTTACTTTCTGATTTTTAATATTTTATTATATGATTTTGTAATGGACTTGCATGGTAACATTTGAGAAAATATCACTTAAGATCTGTGATTCTCTACTAAAATTGTCAAGTAAGTGGGAACAATATAATTATCATTTTAGTTGAAAGTTAATATTTTCTTAAAAATATTTTTACCTGCTACTGTAACATCCACTGTTTGTGAGTTTGTTTTGTCCAATGCTTTTCATTGATTTTTTTTTATTGTTTGTTTGTTAAAGAAATCCAGAATAATATTGTGATGAGTAGGGATTTGCCCCAAAGAATCATTTTCATTTCCTTTTCTTTCATATTATCCAGTTTAATTCTAAAACACATCAAGATATAAAAAGTCAAATGTATTAAATTTATGATGAAATTTTAAAAAATGTGATGCAACTCAGTTTAGTATGAGTTAAATATTGGCTAAATAATTTTCCTTGAGAATTTAGATTCCCATGGTTATTTTATGAGAAACCTAGATAGACCCTTCTGTTGGACAGCTTGAAGATCTTACTGCATTTCCTAGTCTTAATGGATGACAGCATTGCCCTGAGCTGGCTCTATTTCTATGCAGTTGATGTGCTGAGCTTCTAGACCAGGGCTCTCCAAAGTGGGATCCATTGACCACGTGTTGCTGTTGAGCACTTAAAATGGGTCAGTGAGATTGAAGGGAATTTTTTTTTATAAATTCATTTCATTTTAATCAATTTAACTTTAAAATCTGATGCAGTGTAAAATAAATTTACATTAAACATATCTTTGTCTAGCTAGAACTATATTTGATCTTTGAAATAGTAG
>NW_017731726.1:1071039-1075403 GCF_001890085.2 Hipposideros armiger
ATGTTTGATGCACTTTACCCTCATCTACCACCCTCCTCACCCCCTTACCCTCTGGTAACCACTAAACTATTGTCTGTGTCTATGAATTTTGTTTCTTCATTCGTTTTTCTTGTTATTTTGTTGTTTTCAGTTTTATATACCGCATATCAGTGAAATCATATGGTTCTCGACTTTTTCTGACTTATTTCACTCTGCATAACAATCTCAAGATCCATCCACGTTCAACATCACTAAGCATCAGAGAAATGCAAATAGAAACCACAATGAGATATCACCTCACACCAATTAGAATGGCTGTCATCAATAATACAAATAATAGCAAGTGTTGGAGAGGCTGTAGAGAAAAAGGAACCCTCATACACTGTTGGTGGGAATGCAGATTGGTGCAGCTGCTATGTAAGGCAGTGTGAAAATTCCTCAAAAAATTAAAAATAGAACTTTCATATGACCAGTAATCTCTCTCTTGGGTGTCTACCCCAAAAATCTGAAAACATTTATCCATAAAGATGTATGTGCTCTGATGTTCATTGCAGCTTTATTTATGGTGACCAAGATATGGAAACAGCCAAAGTATCCTTCAATAGATGATTGGATAAAGAAGTTGTGGTATATATACACAATGGAATACTACTCTGCCATAAGAAAAGATGAAATAGTGCCATTTGTGGCAACATGGATGGATTTTGAGATTATAATGCCAAGCAATGTGTCTTTTTCTGTAATAATTTTTTTAAATTAAACATTTACCATATTGTTTGATCACACCTTGTATAGAAATAAAAATTAATTAGGGAACATTCTAGAAAGTATTACAGTATCTTCTTTGTGTGACTGGCCATAAATAAAAAAAATATACAATTTTTATCTGTAATGAAATATTTAAAAACAGGGGAAAAGATGAAGGGGAGTAACAGGTTCAAATTCCAGGTATAAAACAAATAAGTCATGGGGATGTAATATACAGCATAAGGAGTATAGTCAATAATATTGTGATAGCGTAGTACAGTGTCAGATGGTTGCTGGACTTATCATGATGACCACTTCTTTAGGTATATAAATATTGAATAATTGTCGTGTATACCCGAAAGTAACATAATATTGTATGTTAGCTATATTTTTAATAAAAATCTTTTTAAAATGTACTACTAACAACGTTAATGATAATTTTCAAAAATATCACCAAATTGCTCCTAGAAACCAACACTTGAATGAGGCAGGTGATAAGTAGGTAGTGGTGTCTCACATTTTCATTTTGTTGCCTTTCCACAATAAAATAGTGCTGAGTGCAAAGACCTGCAATTTTAAATGTTTTAATGTTGTCCCTTAGTATCAAACTGACTGAGAACCATTTTTACTGCTTTTTGTATGCTTATATTTATGACTGTGCAGAAATTTTATATTTTCCAAATGGCTTCACATGTTTTGGGATTCCTCCACCCAAATCATACATGGATGCATTTTGTATTCTTTGGAAAAACTATTCTGACCTCTACATTAAGGAAAGGAAATTGTTTTCATTAGGCATATAGACTCCCAGACAACAGTATTTTCTGTAGTACAATGAATCATTTGCAACAATTTTATAGGTTAACTGATATCCTCATAAAAAATTCAAAAAGAAATCTACAAATAATTAGGAAACTTGTTTCTCCTCTAGTTCCTTCAGCTCCTCTGAAAATTATTTACACAGGAGTGTACACTGAATTTAAATAGAATTTAGTATTTTATTTTGACTCTTGTTCCCAGAAATCAGAAAAAATTTTTGATGAGATAATGGCAGGAGTAGTTGCTGGCAAAAGTGGCTTTGGATCATTCTCATAAAATAGCATCTGGTCCTACAGAAAACAAGAGGGCACATAAAAGTTAGGAAAAAATGAACCCCACTGCCTCAATTTCCTTTGGGCTTGTCATGCACAATTCTGGTCATAGAAAATGTAAATGGTTAATAAACATAGGAAAAAGTCACCTATCATTATCAAAGTTTTATAGATTTAAACAAATAATGATTTTCCAATTTTCCCCATCAGTAGTTAAAAAAATCAGTTAGGGTTAAAATGAAAATATCTGATGCTATGTAGGATTCAGTGAATGGGAATTCTGCATTGCACTGGAATATTTAAAATAATTTGGCTCAGGAAGCTCATAAATATTCATCACTTTTGACCTAGGGATTTCATTTATTGTTAGCTAAACAATAGATGGAACAACAACAACAAACTGCTGTGAAATGGTTTCAAGAAATCATTAATGATAATCATGAAAACTGAAAATTACATAATGGCTAATGAGGTTACTGGTGCTTCTGCATGATACGCTCTTATGTAGTTATTAGCAATTTGTTTAGAAAGACAATAATAATGTTTTAATGTTTAGAATAAAGGAAGATCGTGGAAAAGTTGATGTGATTCTCAGTTGGCTTCCAAACTGGTTGAAGAGAGAAAACATGAAGTTGTAATTCATGGAAATATGTGTAATTAGAAACACAGAGCTGCTCCAATGGTTGGCAGGCCATTAGGGTTTCTTCACTGCCTGGGCGTCCCCTGCCAAGTTAGTCTAGGAAAAGTGATATTACTATGATGTTACTATGGAGGAGTGACTTTCATTGTGTTTTGTTTTACATTTTGGAGAAGGGTGCTGTTGGCCTCCACTCTGGCACGTCTTTCTTAGCTTCTATTTTTCTCATCTATTGGTGCCTTTTCACACCTGAAATTAGCTACAGGTCTTTGAATTCGTTCTGGCTTTTTTCATAACTTGTTAACTAAAAGCAACAGCTTAAATGACTAGAATTCATAGGCAGCAAGGCTGAGCTGGAAACAAGCAACCCTTTAAAACCCCTAAAATTTGAATGGCGATCCAACACCCAAATTGAGCTGTGGGAGTGCAAAATATAACTTGCGGCTGTGCTCTACACTTTAGGGAACTAACAGTAGGTACATTTTAAAGAGATTCATAACTAAGCACAAAGGAATGAGTAGGTTTGCTGCTTATTTGTGTGGATTTATTCCCGCCTGTGAATTGTAGCATCTTATTTTCAGGGAAACCTACTGACAGCAGCAGTAGCAAGGATGTAATCAGCCTGCGTGAACAATTCAACAAGTGAACTCCAACAAGGAAACATTACACAACCTAATAAATGCTGCTGCCACAGCTGCCACTACACTCTAATGAAGGTGTCCGAACTTCTTACCAACAGAGTGGAACTGGTTAGATACAGCTTATTAGGGTGTGTGTGTGTGTGTGNGGCCATGGATTGAAACCAGTACAGGTATTTATTGAAAAAGATCTGCATATAGGTGGACCTGTGCAGTTCAAACCTGTGTTGTTCAAGGGTCAACTGTATTTCTACACTAAATCCCCCAAACCAAAAATAATAATTTGAAACCTCCATCCTATTGTCTCCAAAAAGAGAGCAGATAGAATATTATCAACAGATATGTCTCAGGTTGTATCTATCCTGATTCTGTTCAATGGTTTTGTTTTATTTTTAACAAGATAGTCTCATTGTGCATCTGTCATTTCCACTGGGAAAATGCATAGTTTTCTACATTATTTTTTAACTGAGATTTATTTAAAAATATTATTTCTGGAATATTAACTGTGCAAAGCATATAATAAGTCATAATGATTTAAATTCATTATATTGGGTTGTCGGAAAAGTCATGACACATTTTTGCAATGAAAAACAGAAAAAATACGTCATGACTTTTCCAACAACCCAATAGATTTTAGTTCTTGTAGGTCCTAATAAATAACACAGTTTACCTTGCATGATCAATATAGCATTAGTACAATAATACATTAGATATATTCACCACATACAATCACCATGTGTTACTGGTGATTCAATGAGGTCAGTATCAGCAGGTGAGAATTTGTCCAATGTATGACTAGAAAACCCCTGCAGTCGTATATTTGAGCAAACATGCTCTTTGATAATATAAACTAACTTCAAAGTGTCTCTGCAAATTGTACACAGTTTTTTTGAAAATGCATTGACTTCATTTCTAACTGCTTTTTTACCTACCCATTCTAAAGTTGTAGGGGAAAAGCCCTTAATAATCTATTGTTCTTGAGCAAAGCGGTATTGCTGTTTCCTTGTATATTCTCAAATTACTAATTATTTGACCTAAGTTGATTTTTAGGAGGATGAAAAAGAGTTTGGGGACAAAGGAATGGGGAAAAGCAGGGAGAATGGGTAAAGTGTGAGCCTATGATTAGAAATCATGTTAAGACTCACATAGTTACTGTGAAATTGCTCCAATGGAGGCAATCCATCAAGGTCATAAGTCTATAGAACATATAAAAATCAAGGGCATAAGTCTATAGAACATATAAAAACCAATATAAGAACATATATAAGAACA
>NW_017731726.1:1079306-1099971 GCF_001890085.2 Hipposideros armiger
TAAATCACATCATATAACCATACAGCATATGGTTATTGTCAATACGTTGGGATTATCCCTGTCTTCAGGGCCTACATAGTCTAGTAGGTAACATCAGATTAACATAAAAATAACTTTGATACGAGATAAAATGAGATAAATGCCATGACAGGGGCATACAATCAGAATGGAGAAAAAGCATTAGAAAGGGTTAGGAGTTCAAGAATGCACAATTGTCATCCTTGGGCAAGATTCTATGAAATGCTTTATCTATTCCCGGCAATGATGTCGCTTTCAGATTCCGGGGCTTTTGTTTGTTTCGACGTTATCCTCACATCACGAACAGTTTGTGGTTAGGGGGATGCTGGAAGGGAAGCCTGTCTTCCTTCTTTTGACAATAATCCATTAATGATGTGAATTCAAATTTAGAAGGCTCCAGCTGTTTGTACAATACCTAAAGTGTTTACTAGTGTGATTAGATATTTTCGTTAAAAAATGATTTTATGATCATGGCTTCTAAACAGGTCTGTTTGAAGCAGTGCGGTAATTCATTTTTTCTTTCCTCCTCTGCCACTTACCCCTCTTCCAACTTAATCTAAGAGTAAAGAAAAAATAAACGTCCGGGTATTCAGATGGCGAATTTGGGGAAGCAAGCTTTCTGGTTCCATAGTATCTTCCTGGATAAAGTGAACTCGTCAGCATTTTAAAGTCAGGAGAAAAGGCAAGCTGCCAAAATTCAAATATTGGCTGAAAACATTTGGCCATTCTCTGAAAATTATTTTATTCATCCAACCATGTCATAGTCCTGATCACTTGGAATCTTGAAATGCCCATTACTTAGTCTGCCACAAAGGCATATTGGCTTCAGCATGCCTTTGTCACACAGTTCTAGTTGTCATATGTGGAGCTAAAATTTAATAAGACCAAAATATATTATTATAATCCTCCTTCTCGGAGACTCTGAGAAGAATATGTAGTCTGGGTTACTGTTTTACACCAGGAGTCCATGCAACTGGATCAAGTCTTTATTACTGTTTCTGGGCATTCAGCCCACCAGGTTTCCTGGTGGAAAATTGTTTTCACAATGGGCAGGCAGTCTGCATCTGTAGTTTTTGCTCCCAGAGCTGTTAACCTTTCATCTCCTAGATGCTCAGATAGGGTTTAGTGTGCTAGTCAGCCACAGTCTGCCTTCCCCTGTGGAGGGGGATTCAGAGCAATAGCTAAACATCGGCCTCTAATGGTGCCTGGAGTGCAAGTGGGGGAGGGGAAACAGAGGGAAACTCATTTTGGAGGATTTAATGTAAAATTATTTATACAAATTACTAGCATACAGTGCGAGTACTGTCAGTGGTAGTCCGCATGCATCATTAGTAACATGAGCACACTACATATTTTATTTTATCCTAATAGTATTCTTATGAGATAACACTGCCAACTATATTACAGGTATGAGGTAACTGAGGCTCAGTCTTATCCAAGTCACCTATCCATTGGCAGGAAGAGTTAAAAACAACAAACGAACAAAAAACGGCATCTTCCTGGTTCTACAGCTTGTTTATATTAGGCCACAGGTATTACTATGTAACACAGCTTAAAAAAAATAAGAATTTAAGACCACTGGTATTATGACAGCAAAGTAAATATATTTTCACTATCCTGTATCTGCTTATTGGTTCCTTCCTTAATTCCATCATGATGCATTTTAAGGCACAGAAAAGAGCTATGAGTTTTCTATAGTCTCAGAGTGCTACATCATAGGTATTCCCTAATGAGGATCTTCCCCAAAATTACATTGCAGGAGACATCAGTGTCTGGTACTACCATGTATTCTGTATAATTAAGTAACGTGGTGGCAAGACCAACGTCCTCTGTATGTATCTTCTCTTCTTTTGCCTTCCTCTTCTGTGAGGTAGATATGAACTATATCCTAGGAACAACTTTTGACATCATGTGATTTCCAAAGGTAATTATAGAAATTAATCTTTATTAATAACATTGGTGGCTTTTAATGCCATGCTATTTCTAGGTTTGTTTTTTTGTCATTGATCTATGTTCATTATGTAGAGTCAGAATCAGTAAAAGTGCTTTCCTTGGTTTGAAGCCAATACCAATATATCCCTATTTTAGGCTGATACTAACATGCCTTTTGTTTTTTAAAAGTGGTAGATCTAAGATGCATCACTGTCTGTTTATGTAATTTTGCTTCTTAAAGGCGCGTCTAGATAAACTAAAATGTACGACTGACTGTAAGCTGTTGAAATCTTCCATGTGACCAAAACCTGTCCCTGCCTGTGGAAATTCTACAAGAAGACAAAATAACTAAGATGTAAGCCATTCTGAATAAACAGAAGCCTTCAAAGTTGTTATACATGAATTTACTCCCTTGAATATGGTGATACAGGAGCGCCTGCAGTGACACATAGGTGTGTTCTGGGAAGTGGGGAATGACAAAGTGGTTTCGACCTGCTGCTGTAACCTCAGCAGCACAGCCTGAGCCACTTAGGCTGGCAGGGACTAGACATTGACCTGATTGAAGAAATTGGCAGAAGGCATGAGCGGCTAATGGATTAATATTCCAGGCATTTTTTAACCTAATAGCATAATTTATTAACCCACAGAAATAGCCAGTGTTTCTAGATGATTCGAGTGAAGATGCTTTTGATCCAAGAGTCCCTTTTCTTCCCCAGGGGGCTGCCTTACTTCATGAATTTCCATATTAAATCTGTTAATGCAGCACAATGTCTTTTCCAGCAATGGCGCCCCCACCCCTTGCCTTTCTCTGAACTCTAAAAATAACTTGGGGAAAACCAGGTTTTGGCTGAATGGGTGAGCTGTGTACACATTTGCCTACACATCACTTGGTGGAGGAAGGAGGAAAGATGAGGGGAAGATTCAGTGGTTAGGTCCTGTTGCCTGTGTTATTCCATGGGTTTACTCGTACGTGTTTTCTGTAATAGATACATATTATGTTGCATATCTATTTATCTTCACAACAAAAGCAGACCAAAGATGAGGGAAAGCCTCAAGTCTCACTATGGAGAAGAGTAGGTTAGAATAAATTAATACTGGGAGACACAGATTCTCCCCTCTTCTCTGGTCCTATATAACACTTAAGAAAAGCTACTGGCCCTTTTACGGAGAGTATATCCTAGATACTTGGATCAATAATCAGGTGGCAATCTTCTGAAGAAATGAGGGGAGAGTAAACCTATTCACCGCTCTTGCTCTCACACGGAAGAGAAGGAGGCAGGAGTGCCAACTCTAAACTCCGTTCGACGTGACTTCCTGTGAGGCTGGCCCCACTGCTGGACAGCTTGGCGTTTAGGTAGCGAATGCATCTTTTCAAGTGTCCACTGCGTGCAAAGCCCTGCCAGCAAATGAAGAGCTCACTGTGCATACTGAACACGATATGGATATAAAATCTAGTGGAATCGAAATCAGTACAACCATCTATGTGTATGCATACATACAACATATGCCATATGCATGAATGCCATGTGAATGCTGTTATATGTGTTCATATTTATAGTATATATAGTGCAGTTTATATACTATAGTGTTTAAAATAAAGTGAAAAGAATCCAGAAAAGCTTCATGAAGAAGGATGAATGAAATCGCTCCCCAGGGAGCTAGGAAAGAGTCAAGAATTGCTGGAAATGAGGGGAATAATCTGTGAGAAGTTAACCTAGGAGGAATAAGTCAGTGTAGGCAGCAGTAAATTCCTAATTCCTATTTTGCCTTGTTTGTTTGTCCACATATAGAGTCCTACAGTTCCAAACAGCCCTGTGGAGAATTCTGTAGGGCAAAGGAAGCAGGAATGAGAAGTTTATAGGGTTTTTAAATTTACTATAGCATAAATTCATACGTTGATCCTCAAGTACACTTTTCTCAACTATTACACCAAGGCATAACATTTTACGGATTCACGTATGTCATAAAGGCTGTTATTGAGAGTGAGTCATGATATTGTTGTTGTATTAATTTAGGGATAAAATTTCCTTATAGTAGGTGAGGATGTAATTCAGTTAATCTCCTGTGAAGATACAGGATGCCTTCTACACTTTTGTGCAAAGATTCCTTCCACAGTTTGTTTCTTGGAAAGCTAGTCAGGATACTAACTTCCTGAGAAAGATATTAAAGATAATATCATGAGATCCTCTAATAGTACTAATTTCTGTAATTTATACTGTAGGAATAGCTCTCATACTCTCCTAATATTTTTGGCACGCAGGTCCGTTTCTCAGATCAGCATCCATTAGCATACAGGTGGTGTGCGATGCTAAGCACTTCATCACTGGTCTGAGGCTGAAAACCCAGAGGTAATTTACAGTGTTTATTCGCTAAGGTATCCCTAATTGTGCACAGACTCTGAAACTAAGCATTTTAGCGCATGTTAGCCTACAGAGTGGAACGTTGCTTGGTTCCTGCAGTATCACTGGCACCTATTTTAGACTATATTGCTCAATTACTGACTTATAGTAAAAGGTAAATTGTGGCAAGTCCTTTCAAAATGGTTATAGGATTTTATGCAATATTATCAGGTACCCTAAAATATTAAAGAAATATGACATTTTTATTGAAAAATACATTGAAAATAACTTCCATATGACATTTAAAAATTGTTTCTGAGATATCATAAATTGGTACAAGGTAATACTAAATGTTTTTTTTTAAGAAAAATGAATATTAAATTGCAACACTGGGGGTTATTAAAGATTCATTTTCAACTCCAGCCAATGAGTTAATTCAGTGAACACAGAAATACTGGGAAAACACTAAATCGAAGTCCTATGTTGAATATCTGTCATGGCTACAGGTAAAAATCAAATCCCCCAAAACCAAAACCAAAACCAAAACCAAAGCCAAAAAACTCAGCAGCTAATGTAAGTCACAACAAAGATGAAAACAAATTCACAAACCAGAGTCCTGTTTAATTTTAATATTATGGAAGATATGGGTCAGTCATTATATAGGAGAGTGTTGATCGAGTCTGAATCCCCCTGTGACGTGGAAATGTATGAAAAGCGTTCGGGTATCAGCAAGATTTTCAATAACTCATTTGTGTTGACTTGTGCGAAAATAAATCACTTTACTTAAAGCAAAATAATAATAATGAGAAGAAGATTCTTGACAGTAAGTCTGTATATCGAAGTCTATATATGTGCTGTCTCACTTTTCCCAGAATAGACAGATGTTTGATCTTTCCTGCAGCAACTTTAGTAGCAGCCTTGGAAAATAGATGCTGTAGAGATCATGTTATTGATAATCAATAGGAATGTCTTTTGTTATATTAACCAAGGGTGTTATAGATCTGGAAAATTTATTTCGACTACATTGCATGGAGTAGACAATCAATAAATACTTGTGGTAGATTAAGTTGGTTCTTCTAGGCACATATCATATCCCCCAAAGTCCACCCAGTATCTATAACTCTATGTGGCCAAAGGGAGCTGCATGGTTCCAGTTACTTTGATTCATTTTCAAGCCATATGTAAACTCATATATAAAATGAAAAATACATTGACATTTAACATCTTAAGACCATCACTATACATTATATTTTCACATATTTTTTTTCTCATTGGCAATGTAATGTATCACAAATAGCATCCATTAAGGATGAAGCAGAAAAAGAGATTTATGATAGGTCAAATAATGGCTTAGGTCAGGGATTGGCAAACTTTTCGGGAAAAGGGCAAGATAGTAAATGTTTTAGGTTTTAGGCTTTAAGTCAATGTACAGTCTCTATCACATATTCTTTTTTGTGTTGTTTATTTATTTATTTGGTAAACATTTAAAAATGTACAGATTTTCTTAGATCATTGCAATACAGAACAGATGCATTTGGACATGGGGCTGTAATTTGCCAGCTCATTCAAATTTAGTGTATAGTTGGTGGCCCAAAGAGCAAATGCCTTCTTTTCAAAGTTGTGAAACCCCTCAAACTGTGGAATTTTTATGAGAAGTGCCCCAAGACCCAGAATATTTTTCATGGAGAAATTTTGGGACAGCCCATAGAAAGTCAAATAGAGATAGAGAAATAATGCATCCAGTCCTTTTAATCTTTTCAGATGACATGTTTACAAGACTATTTTAGTTTTTTTCTGTATGTATATTATATATCTTTTTTTCTCATAGCGAGCTATGCCTTTTTACTTCCTTTTAGCAAAAGATACATTGGTCTTAAGTCTGTGCCTCAAAACATGCCATTTCCTTTGCGATCATGGGCAGTCTTTTGTGTCTTTTTTTTTTTTTCCTTTTTGTCAGTTTTCTTCTCTGCCATGCTGAAATTTTAGGAATATATAGTTATAGTTTACACCATGATCCAGGCATGAATCCCAAACTTGGAAAAATAAAAATCAAGAATTGATAAAAGCATAAAACACCAAAGCTTGATAATAACAGCTCTTAGAGAAGAAAATTGACTGAGACAGAATTCCTTAGAAATTGGGGATACAAAATAGTCTTGGGTTTCTCCGTAAAACAGATTACATGACACAAGCCTCACATTTTCATCTTTATTTTTTTCTGTGAGTGTTTTCTTTGTAAGCAATAGTATGTCTTTGCAAATTAATTTGCAACCATCTGTTCGCCTATGAAAAAAGAATCCATTATTTTTCAACCTCAATTATTCAGCTTAAAATTTTACTTTAAATACATATTTATCAATATAGAATTCAAATAAACAGGTAAGGCATATCAATAAGTACAACAATCTATAAGAGCATTTTGATTCTTCATACAGTTTTTCATATTAAAGTTAGATAAAACAGTAAAAGCTGTGACTAGAAAACATGTATCAAAGATAAAATATAAAAAAGGGCACATGAATTTCTGATCCAGATAACAAATATCTATGCCTTTCTGAAGCACAATAAAAATGGGAGTTTCATAACAAAACGAGAACCACAAGCCATATGTGGATCCACTTTACTTTAAAAACCTTCTGTTAAGCCTGGTTGGATATTTGGAATTGTTTTATGGATAATTCAATAAATCAAGCCACTAAACTAATCCTACTTAATGCTTCAGGTGGAATTTTTCTTTTGAAATTAGATGATTGATATATTCTTTTCAGTTTCACTCTGCTAGCTTAACCAGCCTTCTTGGTCTATGTTAGACAAATTTTTTTTCCTTCTCCACAAGTCTATTCTATTTGCACCTGAGCTACAAGGGACCACCCCCCAAAAAAAATTATATATATGGCTCTATTGAGATTTTACAAATATATATATATATCCTTATAGGTTCTGAAGCTCAAATATATTGATCCTCCCTGTATAATTAAAACATGCATTTCTGATAGATAATGAAAAACCTCAACTTTTGGATAATCCATAAGAAATTAGCAATAAATATTATTATAAGTATTTTATATAATAAATACCAATATGCTATATTATATAGTGTATATTTACATATGATTTAATATGTATTCATAAAGTATATTATTTAATGTATATAAGCTATAGCCATGTGTCATATGTAGTATATATCATATACATTATTTTTAACATATACTATATGTAATGCATATTTAACTATAGTAATTTAAATTAGTAATAACTTGTTAGGTGCTAATTATTTAATTTAAATTTTAAAAAGTCATGCATTCAACCTCAGTGGCCTGTGTGTCTTCTCAGTTGATAATTTGCAAATCTTCCCTATATTTGCCAAAGACAATCCTATAAAGTAGAAATTGTATATCTTTGGTACCATTCTAATTTTGCTTACCCACTGTCTCATCTGCATCTCTTTTTGAGCTGTCAACTGGCTGTGATTTTCCAAGAGTTGGCTGAAAAGAGTTATCATTAGGGTATTTCTATTCCAATGGAGAACTCTTTTCATGCATAAAAATTAAACAGACTGTCAGTTCTGGACAGATGGACCTGTCCAGTTCTCCAACAGATCATTGATAGAAGTGGCTATTGACTCCACCTCATGTACATGTCCTCACCATCAGAGATAAATGACATCAGAAGCAACATATTTCAGTCTTACCCGTAGAAAAAAAGTAAGACTCCCATTAATTGATAATTTCATATTTCCCAAACAATAAAGAAACTTTTTAATATAAATTGATTTTGTAGAGGAGAGTTTAATTTGATACAAAGGCAAATAAGATTCGATTTTTGGCTGTGATTTTATTTTTAAGAAAATATGTAAAACCACATGTGTGCCATTCTGTTTTCTATGATTTACCCACACTAAATCAGGGCTTGTTTAATAAAAATGATAGAAGACCAAGCACCCCCCAATTCACTCAAAATGCTGTAGCATGTAACTGTGGGATTTGAACCAACTTATTAAGTGTAAGGTAACTGCAACTTGATTATGTACATAATGATCTAGCCAGCATTAGAAGAGAGATTTTGTCCTGCTTCAAATGTGTAACATCAAATTTTAATATATTGATGCTAAAAATCTTTATTTAATTGCCCTGTTTCCTTAATGACCAAGACACACATTATATCAGAAATATATTGGCATTACATAACTTAAAATCATTTTTGGGAATGGGGGTAAATGTAATATGATGGGAAGAGAGACACAATGTAACTTTATATAGCACCATTACCTGTATCTTCTGTTTTTAATGGACATTATCATTAAATTATAACACTGATTAATTGAAAGGTGTTTGTTTGTTTTTGATTTTGTATTTAATGAGTCAGTGGTGGGGAGCTAAGAATTATAAGTTCCCATTTTAGAGCCCTAAGGTTAGGTAGAAGAATATTGCTTTAAGTGTTATACCACTAGAAATTTCACTCTCTGTTTGAAATAATGTTTTATAAGCTTATGGCTTCTGAACCTGACTAGCCCTAACTCTAATCTAAATATAGGAAACAGATCCTTAATTTTCCAGTGTTTAGGGTAGCTAGTGGTTACCTAATTCTCTACAAATTAGAAATATCTTCTATAAGAATTTGGGGAAGGTGCACTATGATAAAAACAATTGGAATAAGAAAGATTGTTGTAAATGGCAAAATTTTAAATCCAAAACATACTTATACTTTTTAATTAATTAATCAGTCAATTAATTAGCTATTTCTGATGTGTGTATAAGCTGTTGGGAAGAGACAGGTGGAGAGGCATTTCATGACGTGAACGGACAACATGATTTAAGATGGATACTTGAATTCAGAAATGCATTTCACAGGTGAAACCTCAGGCTTAGTAGCTGAAAGTCTCTTTCTTTTTTGGAAGTAAGAGAGTTGAAATGTTTTGCAGGATTCAAAATGGCAGCAGGCACCATTCTAAATAAATAGCAATATGAAGCTTTAGCTTTTAGATGTAATTTCCTTCTATGTTTTCATTAGGGATATTTCACTTTCGGCTCACATCTGGTCTGTAATGCTTACTGTCATATATAATCCCTAGAGAAATTTCTAGAGTTTCTCATTTGAAAACGATGAAAATGTACTTTTTGTTTCAATTATTCATTCAGCAACTTGAAGAAATGCATTTCCTGCCTCATACATTTATATGTTTGGCCTATCTTCTATTGTGCAGTTAAGACCCTGCAAGCTCAAAGGTTGAATTACCCAATCTAATTTGTGTTCTTACAATATTCCATGTAACTGTTCTTATCACATAATTTATGTGTGTGTTGTGTGTGCGTGTGTGTGTATACACGCACACAGAGTTCAATGAAGACAGATTTTGTCACTTGTATCTGTTACAGATTAGGCATTCAATAATTATTTGCTGAATGAATGAAAGCACATGAGCTTTAAAGAATGTTTTAAACCAAGTATAAGAGATTACCATTGGAACTTGGTGGCCAAAGGGAAAGAAAAAAAAGAGACAGAAACTCATTAAGGGAGCACACTACTGGCAAATGTGTGGTACATGATGGATGGGAAGTAGTTGGATGTGGCTAAGGTAATGAAGGATATGATACCGGAATAGTTGGTAGAAGCTTTGTTTTTAAAGACATCATTTGAGGTGTATTGAAAGTGTTAAGTGCTCTTGCTATCATATAAAAGATCAAGAAGAAACAGCACTCACTTCACAATTCAAAACTGTTTTTTCTGTAGATTTAAGTTGATATATCTTTCATCCTGCCACCAGGGTATCATTTGTTTTGATCTATACATGATCCGCACTCAGGAAAGTTTTACAGAGACCATTTGGTATTGGTTTCATGGAGCAGGGAGGATGTTCTCGTAGCACTCCCCTAGCAGCTGCCAACAAAACGCCTTGCACATAGGAGATATGCAGGATCTATTCAGTTCGTGTTTCCTTCTTTCAGAATGTCTCAGCTGTATTCTTTCCAACGTTGATGTCATGTATAAGGAATTTAATATCTAATATATTTAAGGGCTTATGAAACATGAATTTTTTGAGCTAGTATACTAGACTCTGTCTTTTTAGGGTGAAGGATACCTAAATATCTAGCTATGGGAATTGCAGGATAAAAGGTGTATGGAAAAGTCAGAGATCACAAAAGCAACTAGGCCTTCTGGAATGGGACGTTCATAAAGACGTAACCCAAGAATCACGCGCATCATTTTACATTTTACAAGTTGGCTCAATAGTATGAATGATTGCAATAATTAATCAGGGTTATTGCACAAGGAATTCCAGCTTTGAGTGTGAATTCTAACTAGATTGCTTATAAGGTTCTTTAAGATGTTGAAAATCTGTGATGGATAGATGCATAGGAAATCCTAAATTCCATGTGATTATTATAATAGCCACGCTGTAGGGTCTACCCCAGGCATGTGCTCAGAGCATCCATGTACTGTGTAGTAATATGATTTTGCCAAGGGGGAAAGTACAGGCTAAAATCCATCCCGAGTTGTAAGAATGTGACCTGACTGGGCTGAAGGCTTTAAATGCAGTATCTGAGATTGTTACAGCAACCCTGGAAGTGGCGTTTTATTACTTCCATTTTACAGATGAAAATGAGTGTTAGGGAGGTGTAGGGGCCTGCCTGGTAGATATACCCAGGTTTGATCTCTGGTCTCTGGATGCAAAGCCTCTTTCCCACACTCTGCTGCTAGAGATATATGGGCAGACATTTTAAGAAGGGAAATAATCAGTGTTGTAAGGGGAACTGCAGGGAGGCTCCCCAGGAAATCACTCCGGAGTCAAATGGCGCTCCTTCTGCTCCTTTGGCTCTGGAATACTGATGTCAGGCGGCCAGAGCAAGAAGTGACGCGGCCGAGCTTCCTCCTAAGCCCCTGTTACATGAGCCATCAGATCATCAGGTTTCAGAGACTGTTTCTCCTTGTTTCCTTCAGCCCAGGCTCTCTGAATACCGCAAGGATATGGGTACCACACTTCATTTTATGATAAGACCATGTAACGAATTCCTTCATGTTCTTTCTTTTCCTCTCCCCCTTTCTCTCTCCGTCTCTCCCTCCCTGGCTCCCTCCTCCTCCTTTCCTCTCTTTTTTTCTCTGTCTGTCTGTTTAGCTCATGGTGTTCATATAATTCCATCAGAATATCTTTATTCCTGAATGCTTCAGTTTGACTTTATAAGGGCCTTAAATGTCAAAGACTGAAAAAAAAAGCACTCACTGATGACTTCTTTAATTTATCATTAGAGAATGTGTGGATAAACAGAGCATGACAAAAGCCTTGGGAATGCATATGTAGCTCAAGAAAGTTTAAAAACATTCGTGAAACGATGGTGGGAATGTATATGAGAGATCCACAGTCACTGGAACACCTCTCTCACAGGAGGCGGGGAGGTGGATATTCTATATTCTGCTTGCCACCACTCGCAGTAAGATTAGTATAATGAGAAGCAAAAATGCAGACTGAGGCTTCCCCGGAGTTAGGTGTTTGGATTCTGCCGGAGAAGCAGCATGCAGGCATTGTGGGCAGAGCTCTGAAGTGGGAAATACCTTATAAGCAGTGGGTGAACCCTACTGCAATTTCCTGCAGCATGGGCCACGCAGGGAGGGACCAGCCATGGTTTCGCCCGTATGTGTGGAGAGAGAGAAAAATGAATTTGCACCACATGAGAAAGAGATATTTTCTTGCAGGGTTTTTGGGTTTTTTTCAGGGACACGTAGAACTTGAAATATTAAAACTGCCATATTCGGAATGCAGTCTACCATTGAAAATTAGGAAGTCTGTGGGTATGGACCCAGCCTGCCTTCACTGCTCACTTCTCTAAGTGTGCAACAGTTTGTTTTCACTGCACTGCCTAAGGCCTGTGGGGGCTTCGGGGCTGCACTGTGGAGAACTGTAATTTCCCTATTTGTGGGTGCTGGTGGGAGATGACGAAGGACCAGCTCACTTGTCCGGAGAACAGGCAGAAATAGAAGCATCGACAAAGCCACCATCTTTGTGTACTGTGTCCCCTAAGAAGCTACATCATTCTCATATAGGTTAACTTGATTTCATACAGTTTGGTGTGTGATAGCCAGAACTTTTACAATCCTGTCCTTGATACTTACCCCAGATATGAAAGTTATGATTATTTTTTATATGTTCTTTTATATATGTTGAAATCGAATGACAAACCAGTCTTAAGCTAGTGCTGCTTCCAAGTAAATAATGCAGTGCTCAAACTCCAAGGGAACATCCACATTATACACATGGATCAAATGCCCGCAAAGAGCATTGACGTTTATATGGATTCAAATGGATTTAGGAAACAGTGTCTCCTGTTACCTCAGGGTTCAGTTCAGATTGGACTATACACAGATGTAGCTGGGTTATTCTCCCTGTTTAGAAAAAAAACCCAAAAACATATATATATATATATATATATATATATATATATATATATATATATACATACACATATGTGTGTGTGTGTGATATTTGCTGTAAACAGATGTGTTTCAAACCTGTGTTTACCTAGAAGGTGGGAGGAATGCCACTCTCAGCCCAGCATGATTTTGCTCTAAAGTGATCAGTCATTAAAAAGGACATGGATTAGAACTGCAATGAAGACAGATGGGGAATGCTTGGGAAAACAGCAAACTCTCTCTGGTTCCCTAGCCAAATCTCTTCCCTCCTTTGATTGGGCTAATTTGTTGCAGCAGTCTTATAGGTGGTCAAATGCAGAACTTAAACATTCAACTCAACAGGCATTACTGGACTCGCAGTACTCATAGGTATGATGCCTGGAGCTGTGGATGTTACAAAATCAGGCAGAGCACATGACTCTTCAACGAGATTGAGTAATGCAGGTAAGCCATGTGCAGGCCTAGTGATGGCAAGCTCATAGGATGGAGGACGCCAGAGTGCTTATGGGATAAAATTATGTCTAGGAGGAAGTGAGCAGGAGAGGCTGTCCAGAGGGGGTGACTAATGGGAGAAGCCATAAAGATGGGATGAGTTTGGGGTGGGGCATAGTTGGTGGGGATGGGAGGACATTGCAAACAAAGAGAGGCACGGGCAAAAGGAGTGTGTAGATAGAGATCACTGGGGAACAGAAGAGCAACATGGTGCCACCGTATTCAGGGAATCGATCATGCAGCCATATTTGCAATGAATTTGGCACAGGAGACCCTATCATATGCCCATAGAGAGCCATTTTGTTAGCCTGGGTTGGGGCGATAAAGGGCTGAGTGGGCAGAAGCACATGAGTAAATGTTGGGGAAAGGGGGAAAAAGTAAAATATGACAGTGGCCTTTCAAGCCTGGATTCCCAGACAACATTCCATTCCATTACCAGCAATGAAAGATTCATTCAGAAGAGGGGAATTTAGTTGAAGGTGCGAGGAGGAGATGAGGAGCTGGATTCTAATTATTTGTGTTTGCTAGAATATCCAGTGCCGATGTCTAGTAGGCAGGTAGAAATGTAGATTTGGAGCTGAGAAAAGGGTCAGGATAGGATAAATACATTGGGAGAATTTCTTTAAAAGGTGATGGACCAAGTGTTAAGCATAATTATATCACGAAAAAAGAGGAAATTAGATAGGAAAGAATGATGAAAGGAGATAGAGAAAAAGAGGCTTCAGACATAATTATAAGGGCAATTATGGGAGCAGTGGGCAAACAGGACACAAAACTGTGTCAAAACAGCTAAGAGATTATTTCACAGAGATTAAAGGGCTCAACAGGATTAAATGTTAGAAAACCCACGGAATTCTGTTAATTTGAAAACTAAGAGGTTTTTGGTAACATCTGTAAATAGTCACCAGATTTTGAGTAGTTACAGAGAGTAGATATGAGGAAATAGAAAAAATAGCTTTTTCAAAATCTTTTTGTTGGAGGAAAAAATGGAAAATCGGTAACCTGAAAAGGGATTATGATGATACTATTTACTGAGTACCTACTAGGAGCTGGGTACCATATGTAATTTATCTCATTTAATTTGAACACTAACAATCATGATTGGAGATTTGGGGTAGAAAGAAAGAAATGATGGTATGGAGCATATTACTTCACCCTCCCGTTGCTTTCAGCAATTTGAGATATGATAAAGGTAGAAGATACAACCTTGTTTTCTTTCTGAGAATCGGTTCTTATCTGTCTGGATTCAGTCCGCCCATCCTTGTCACTCCTTGGTTATACCTGCAGTGCCCTGGGCGCTGGACAGACCTTTGTTACCCAACACCCCCAGCTACCTTGGTGAACACACTCTGCTCCCTCCTGATTAACTACCTCTCAAGTTTCCCAGCTTCTCTTCATCCTTTTAAGGATTTTCTAGCTCAGTTCTCATACCTCAGTGTGCATCATAATCACCCAAAGTTTGTTAAATGAGTGCTTGCTAGCCTCCAGCTCCAGAGTTTCTGACTCAGTAGGCTTTTGGTAAGAACTGAGATTTCACATTTCTAGTAAGTTCCAAGGTGATGCTTATTCTGCTGGTCAGGGTACTGCACTTGGGGATTTTATAGATTAAGACTATATTGGATTGGCTCTGGAGAGCGTGACAGACTACTTCAAATATCTCTATTTAGAAGAGGGATGTTTGGTCCCAGTAGATACAACTAGGGTTAATGATCAGAGGATACCGGACTATCTTACTGGCACATGTAATGAAGAACCGAGCTCACCCAGAGGGTCCACCAACATGATGAAAGTGAGCAATGGGGGTGAGCTTCAAGGTCACCTGCTGAGGACGCTGCAGCAGTTTCTAGCACAGATAAGCAGTGGGAACAGATGATCTTTAAGCTGCCCTCTGCCTCTGAGGTTCAGTGATCTTGACTCTCCCAAGTTCAACATTTTTATTCAGAGTGAGCCTGGGACCTCTTCCCTTTCCAGAACCCCCCCTTCCCATTACAGCAAGCAGTCAAAATAGGTGTAAAAATGAGTCTCTCTTCACAATGCCACTCTTCCACTCACTACTGTCAGTAATAGAGTTGACATCTGAAATCTCTTCCAACCAAACTTGACATTCACCACACTCTCTGATGAGGCAGGTGAGCCCTGTAAGGTCTTATTAACTGTTCAAAAAATTTCATCTGGAAACAAATCCATATTTAAGTGTAATCACCTCTCCTGTCTCCAACTGGCCACTGTACATCCACTTTTGGAAAGGCGATATTGCCAGGATAATGCCACCTAAAGATTTCAAAATGCGTCACCTGCACATACAGGAAGTGACGAGAAGCGGGTTGCCCAAATAACTTGTCCATAACTTAAGTGAAGAGGTTCTCTCCCATATCAAGCCATGACCCTGGATGAGTTTGGGAGGGAAAACTAATCAAGCTGCCCGCTCTCCTGCACTCAGCATTGAACACTGATCAAGCCTTTGCAGTGAGGATGAGGGAGGGAAATCTGGTGCAGTGAAATATAATATGCAACTCTTTCCCTCTGTGTGAATTTTACACCTGGCTGAAATTAGGGAGCACTGTTCTCGTGTAATTGAAAGTTCTTTTCCAAATGCAGAGACTCCAATGGATGAATTTTGAACCTTTCAGCACTCTCATCCTTGGTAATAACTCCAGCTAAGAGGTGTAAATGTGTCTGATGCCTTTGAGAACACCTGAATGGTTCTGATGGAAACATTGATAGGAGGAACCAGGATATTAGTGTTGCCTTGAAGAGTGATATAAATGGGTTTGAATTACTGCCTGAGAGATGGACACCCTAATTTTTATAGTTATCAGTCTTTTAGCTTCCCAGATTTAACTGTGTTCCATGCATTGAACTTGGCAAACTTTGATAAAGCAAAGTCAGAAAAACAAAACAAAACAGCTAACATGCCTTATTCTTTTTTTTAATTATGTTTATTGGGGTGACAATGGTTAGTAAAATTACATAGGTTTCCAGTGTACATCTATAATATATCATCTATATGCTGCATTCTGTGTTCACTACCCAGAGTCAGTTCTCCTTTCATCATATATTAATATCTGACCCCCTTTAATTTCTTCTACCACCCCTCTTACCCTCTGGTAACAACTAAACTGTTGTCTGTGTCTATGAGTTTTTGTTTCTTTGTTTGTTTTGTTCCTTAGTTGATTTCAGTTTTATATCCCACATATCAGTGAAGTCATATGGTTCTTGACTTTTCCATACCATATTCTTTACACATCCATTTACTTTTCTTTGCAATGATTCTTATAATTACAGCCAAAAATTCTGTGCCCTTGCAGGAAGCCCTGCACCTCAGTCATCTGAGATTTTGTTTTTATTTAAAAACATAAAAAAAATGTCACTCACTACCAATCCAGCTAACTGTGGCCAACCACAGTGGTGAGCAAAAGACACTAGAGGCCCCCATGGCAGAAATACATGCTATAGAGTGCCAACTATCCCTGCTGAAGGACTCACTTCTTCCTCTTGCATCATAACCCATGGTGGGTTCCTGTATGTGACCGGACAAAGCTCATGCCACATATAGCTCTTTACTGAGTCCCAAAACACCCCAAATAGGTGATACCCCATTCACCCATTATCATGCACAGAAATGCCATGCATTAGCAAATTGTTATAAAAAAAGCTTCAATCTACTCTCAGTTTTTATACTGAAACCTCGCTGTGGACCATAACTTTCTGTGGACATGCTTGGAGTAGCACTGCTCTTTATCGAAGAACCTGGTTAATTTTTGAGACATTTCATAATATGAAACTCTTTCAGGCACAAAAACCATAGGCAAAGAATGTTGCCATGGATACCATCCCTGCGCTCTTGGAATTCAAAGTAGGAAATAATGTTGATACAGAAACATCTATACCAAACTCATAGGAAGTGAACTCCGAATATCAAAGCAAAAAATGGCTACACAAAAGAGAGAAAGATTTTATTCAGATTAAGAAGCTGGGGGCCGGCCGAGTGGCTCAGTTGGTTAAGAGCTCGCTCAAGAGTATGAGCTCTGAGCAACAGCAGTTTGATGCCCGGCCCGAGCTGAGCTGCTGCTGAGCTGCCAACAGGTGGCAGGGTGGCTCAGCTAAAAAACAAAACAAAACAAAACAAAAAAAAACAAAACCTGCCCAAATTGTGAAGAAGAAATAATTTAGGGCAATTTCAGGGTGTCCACTGTCATGGTGGGAAGAAACTAGGAGAAGTAGCCAGCCAGAGGGCTCTAGAGGATAGCTTTGGAACTTGTTGATTCTAAGCTTTTCACATATTTTCTAATCATCATATCTCATGATCGATGATAAATGGAATGCCGGACGTGAAATGGATTCTTCACATTAAAATTGGTAATCACTGAATTAAAAGCTGCAAGAGGCTCTTGTGATAATCTATTCATTCTATGAAGCCAACTTAAATCCGCAGAGTAAAGGTATTAACTTATGCCAGGCCCCACTGGCAGTACAACCTAACGTAGGGCCCTTGTCTGGGGCTTCTGACTCCAATATGAGATCATTTCCTGTATCCTAGTCTCTCTCTCTCTCCGTCTTGATTTTTATTCTCTTCATTTAGTTATTTCAAAACACTTTCCTCCTTTAGTGTAGACAGCATACTGCCCATTATGCAATGATTATTATTATTTTTAACTTCAATGGTCATGTTTCTTACCTTATAGGGCTAAACTTGTACATTAGGAAGGATTAAGATGTTGCGTCATGCTGTTATTTGACCCAGTTTTTTAAAAAAATGATGATGCAGAAAAATTACTGATAAATATATCCTACACATGCTATATATGCTGGTTCATTGAAACTCTCCCTTTGGTCATGGCCTTGCTTCCACACTATGTAGTTGACTAATCAGGGACTAAACTGACAAACTGAGGTAAGGTTATGAAAGCAGTGATAAGAACACCAGCTTATATAACCCACTCCTAAATCTGGTGGCGTGATCTCAGATGATGTAGTTGATCTCTTTAACCCTCTGTTGCCTTATCTATAGAATGCAGATAATAACAGTGTCTACCATGCAATCCCATTGTGAGCATTAGATGCGGTCATTTATTAAGGCACTTGGCACATGCCTAGCATGCTGTTACAAGCAATAAACATCACCCTTGTCATTAGAAGTTTAGGTCATGATATTCAATAGAAAACTATCAGAGTCCTTAAAAGAGAAAAGAGAGGGAAATTACCATATAATGAATTAAGACAGGAACAACGATCTATTATACTGTTGTGCTCTGACAAAGTCAAACCCATTTATTTGCATTCATTTCCCTCAAAGGATGATCAATATTTGAAATGTTCTGCCTTCTGAAGAGATGGGAATGAAAAGGATATAATTAAATTAAAAGATACAGTGAAGAGTGCCATTCTAGGGAACATGAGATGCTGTCATTCAGTGGCTGTCCCTTATGTGGCCACAGTCTGCCCAGCGGATTTGGGTCAGGGAGGCCTTGTCGCAGCTGCAGGGACACGGTAGCTCTCTTACTGCCCTGCTCCAGAGCTAAGGCCACCTCGGTGCCAGGTTAGGGTACCCGACAAGATTCCTCTCCAGATGGAAATGAAGCCTGGGTGGGCCTCAAGACGCAGTGTCTGTTTGGTTCATGGGTTAGCAAGTCAGCTTCCGTCTTTGATAGCATACAAGAGAAAGTCTTTTGAATTTAAGGAATCAAACCACTGCAGCTGTTATGAGGCAACAATTTGAAAAGCTTTTGTAGATGGTCTGCTGAAAGACAGCCCTGTACCTTTTCATACAAGCCTTTCACACTGCGTGACATTTTCAGTGCTTTCATTTTTTTTTTTTTTATCCTTCTAGCACATGCCACTGTAAAATTACAAGTATAGCAGTCCACCATCTGGCAAGATTCATTCTCCCTGAAACGAAGCTGGGGCTGTGGAGGATGCTTTGTATTTTATATTTCAGCTTTTCTACATCTGTATCATTCTATGTTGCCTCTTCTACTAGTTAATTGACTCTTGAAAAAGAACCTTCAAAATTAATTCCTATGGCTTTCAAGGCCTCAGTGCATTATCCTGGATCTCAGCTTCATTCAGGATCACCAAACTTACTTTGTATTTATGACTCACCTCTAACATATTTTTTAGTCTGTATATTGCCCTGGCCTCTGTTTTATTTCTGTTTTTGCCATCTGTTTGTTTGTTTAGGGTTCATTCTGTCTGGTTTTTGAATCCCTTCTGGGACTGTCACTGCTCAATATATCTTCTAGGGGAGAGCAGAAAAAGAAAGGATACAGGTATTGAAAATTCTCCAAATGTAGATATAAGTATCTGAGTTAAATGGATTCATCAGTCCATTTGGACTTTTTTTTTAGATCTTTATTATCAAATTGAGGCATAATTTGTAGTGTGTGTTTATTGTAGGATTAAAAGATAACTTAATTAAAGTATGTATGGATTGAGATAATTTAATTAAGATAAAAGTTCAAAGGACTTTTTATTTTTTGTCATGGAAAGGATTGACATAATTAGGGTTTTATTTGTGTATTCTGGCTGGGGCCTTTTTATGTGATTTTTAGGTAGTCCATATACAAATCTATTTCTCTTGCTCTGAAAACAATTTAAAATTGTCTCATAGCAATACATTTTTATTTCAAGCAGCAGACTGAAAGTATTGTTTTTATTAGAAATGCTCTATTACCAAGTACATGTTTCCTGTTAATTGGGAGTAAAAAGAAAAAAAAAGGTCAAAAGTTATAGCAAAAATGTGCTCTTCTAACCTGTCTCCCTGTCCGTTTCTGTAGGAAGTAGTGTTTAGAAGTACTCTTGAGAATGCTTTGGAAATTCCTGCTAAACACCCTGGGATTCATCTAGATTAATAAGATATTTCTTCTTTTTACAAAACCCACCATACAAACCTTAATGAAACACAGATATCCTCAAGATGAAAGGGAAAACATTTGATAACGTGTTCATGGACATTTTCCTGGGTACTTATACAACTCACTGATTTTTTTTTCTTCATGAAAACATATACTTCATGCTAGGTTAAATGGGACACTATAAAATGATTATACGTTTGGTATAGTATCACAATATAATACATAATTCAATTCCATAAACATATCTGGAATATCTAATGAGAGAAGGGCACTCGCTTAGTTCATGTAAATAACACAATGCTGTGCAAGATATAATCTCTTCTCTCAAGTTGCTTTTCATGTAGCCTGGAAATAAGGTAAATGTATAACTACTATAACATATGTCTATGAGTGGTAAGTGACTGAACATTTCAGAAGAAGGAGAAATCACATTATTTGGAGGGATAAAGAAAGTATAGAATAAGTGTCATTTAAGGTGGACTTTCATTAAATAACTACTAATATGTAGATTTAATCATTCCCAAGCAAATAAGACCCATGAAGATATAGCAACTAAGACAAGCTTAGACAAGCTTTTTTTTTTTTTTTTTTTTTAGATTTTTTTTATTGGGGAATTGGGGGGATGGG
>NW_017731726.1:1100456-1114069 GCF_001890085.2 Hipposideros armiger
ATATATATATATATATATATATATATATATATATATATATATATATATATATATATATATATATATATGTATAAAATCAGATATGGGTTGTCTGCAAAACATCTTGGGATAACTGATATCCTACTCATCTCCCTGCGATTGGATGCCTATGCCTGCCAAATTTGACCAAATTTCTGAATCCTAATGAAGCTATCATCACAGGAATAGGCATCAAATTAACAATGAAGACTCTATATACATTTATAAATGTGTTTTCTCCAATTTTATATATAAAACCAAATAGAATTAATTAATGGGAAAAAACTCATTATCTCTTCATTTTCTGATGGTAACATTTTAATTGTTTTATCATGAAAAGGACATTTATAAAATAACCATATCATTTTTATGCTAAGCAACCAATGTTGAAAGAGTGGAAAGTAATATAATGAGAAATATTTTGTGACCCTCTCTAAAATTACCTACATCAAACCTGTATTGTCCAATACAGCAACTAGTAGCCATGTTTGGCTATTTGAAATTAAATTTAAATTAATTAGAATTAAATAAAATAAAATTTCATTTTTCTCAGTTCCACTAACCACATTTCAAGACTCGAAAGCTACAGATGGGTAATGGCTTCCATATTGGACAGTGTGGATATAGAACATTTCCATTATTGCAGAAAATTCTGTTGGACAATGCTGTATTTAAGTTCCTATGAGGGCAGAGTGCTCATTTTTCATTGTTTAGGAGATTCAACAAATTTTTTTGAAGAATTAATTGAAAGAGAGCTCTAATCTAGAACTGTTGATCTGCCTGGGATTCCTTTTGGGCTTTCAAGTCCCTGTCTTTGGTTAAATGTAAACGCTAAGCTATAATGATGATGATGGCAGTGGCAGTGATGATAGTGATAATGATGATGGGGTTTGTGGTGATGAAAACCGATAAGAATGTTCACCAAGAATGAGCCAATGTGGGGGTTGGGGTTGAATTTTTGTTGGTTGTCTAATGAGCAGTTGTTGCCCATTCTTCAAGCAGGGAATGGATACCTAGAGGCTTGGTATGTCTGTGATGTGGATACAGGTGCTTTTACCTTCAGTTAGTACTTTTAGTCATAGCCGATGTCTTGTGAAAACTCCTGTTAGAAATGTTCTATATTTGGGACTGAGCCCTATGGTTGGACCTTGAATGTGTTGAAACACGCCATGGAATACCACCAATACCAGGCTGTGGTTGTCATATGTTGTAATTATTTTAAATTGAGTAGGGAAAGAGTTGTTAAAAGTTTAGTCTGAGCTTCTTAAAAGGTGAAATGGCCGAGAAGAGTTTCTAAACTCCATATGTATGTTAAGACTATTGATCCTATTTTAGCTGCTCATTCTTGGAAACCAATTTATAAGAGACTGATGAATAAACCTGCATTTTCAAAAGGATTTTACTCTAGAAGAGATATTTTCTCAGAGACTACAAGGATACATTTGCAATCTAGACTGTCTCCTTTCCAGTATGTTATACATAAGAAGGCCATTTGAGGTCGGATAGCTGCTTGGGTAGCATGTCGAGTTGAAGGCTTTCAAACTCATTTGATCTGGAGGCCTGACAGAGAATTTCATGAATTATCACCATTCTCACTGCACAGTGAGAATTCTTACCTCGCCTGGTAACCAGAAAGACACCTGGCATATATTTCTCTTAATATAATGAAAGCATGTCTTTTATTAATATTATTTATACTAACCTACCCTTGAGATTATAATGTAAGATTCTTAAAGATGAAGACTGTGATTTAGTTACCTGTCTTTCCCTTCAGCAGCATCTATGGTGTTTGCTAGAGCAATGTTCTTGACTGTGTGTGTATTAGGGATAGAGACTATTTCAGGAGATCAGGTTCAAGTAGCTGAGTATCCATAAAATAAACTTTCAGCCAAAAGAAAGACAGTGACTTTAAGGCGTAGCTGTAGTCTCTAAGAAGAATCATTCTTTTTCCCCAGGAAGAGAGTATCCTGATTGCAGATGTAATGGAGAAAAATGACGGCAATACATTTACAAAAGGGTAGGCTATTCCCTAGAAGCAAATGTTATCATGACTTTTAAAGATCCTCATCATTATATAAAAAAAAATTATACAAGCATTTTCTACATGGTATCAAATTGCCTCTATTCGTCTTTTCTTTGCTGCCATCCCAAAAGCATACCTATTCGTGCAAACAGTTTGGGGGAGATTGTAATGATTTTTATTAGAATAGCATGCATTTCTAAAACCTAGGATTACTGTGTCTTCTTGAACTAGAAGTTCCCGAGCTGAAAAATTAGAGCAAACAGAAAACATACAGCATCAGTCAGGATTCTTCTTTGAGAGTAGCAGACATCATCATATTATGTGGCTAATTTAAGCATAAAAGTAAGTTGCATTTAAGGCTTTTAGGTAGCTAACAGAAATTCTAAGAAAGCTAGCTATTCCTGTGGCAAACTATAAAATCCAATCTATTCCCCAAATACCCAGCCAGAGAAAGATGCCGCCATATCCATCCCTGGGACAGTGGACACTGCTGCTGCTGCTAACCATCAGCAAAACTGGCTCTGTGTTCTGTACGTTCCTTCTCACTTTGCATCATTGGCTTCCTGATTAAAGTAGGGAGTGAGTGCTTGTGGTTGGCAGAGCCCAAGACCTATGCCTGTGCCCCAGCTTTGGGGTCAGAGGGGAAATTGAGGAATTTTCAGTTTGGTGGTGAGAGTGGGCTCTGGCCCAACAGGTAGGGGATTTCTCAAATGTCCAAAGAGGATTCTAAAATGAAGCAACCACAAATAATGAAAAAAGCCCTATTATACATAAAATATGGTTCCATCTCTTTATCGCTGACACTGGATGCATCACATTTATGACTCAAGAAAGCACGGAAATTAAATTTTTCCAGATTATTAGACTTACTGCAGCCTACCTGAGTGACAGCGTATTCCTATGAATGCACTTCATTTCAAAACAGCAGACAAAATCCTCTCCCCATGTATGTTAAAAAATTAAGCGATTGCCTTCAGCTACCAATGGAAGTAAAGCTGTTAAGAGAGAAGCATTTTCTTGTTGATGTTTAAGGTTAGATGATAGGAAGTTTAAGCTCAAAGAATTGAAGACCATCAGTATATTAAATCAATGAACCAGTCTGAGGACACGGGTTCATGCTAGTACAGCCTGCTCCCTGTGAACAGGGACCTGGGGTTATATTTTCTCCATTAAAAAAAAAAATCCGTTCTTTTGTTTTCCTGGAGGACACTAACCCTGCTTTCAAGTTACCAAATGAAATAAACTGCATTATATGCTAAATTTAAATTTGCATTAAGGAAATCTCTTGGATGGGCAGTTAGGCATAAAGCAATAAATATGACAATGAAATCATTTCAGGATACAACTCAACTACTTCAAAGGAATGCATGTGAGATAGCTAAGTATACCAGGAACACTTATTAGGCTTAATGAGGTAACAACCAATGTAATCTGCCTTGCAGAGCTGCTTGTCCTTATACTCTACACATCATGTGTTCCTAGAAAAAGAAATACTGGATGAAACGAGAAATGTATAATGTCTGGAAGGGAGCAGAGTTCTGGCTACATTTCTGACTAATAATTTGACTTTCCCTCATGCGTAAAGGGTAGGGAGACAGCATTTTTTTCAGCCATTTCATTGCCACTAAAGATTGAATTCTATTGTTCCAGGATACTGCAGACATTCAGCTTTCTCGTTCTCTCCAGTTTAGCAGGATGTAAAGAATGTGTCCCTAAACTGAATAACTTGTCATTTATCCAGATGTCTGTGTTATAGTCAGTGGTGCTGCTGGAGTTAAAGCTCGGACTCCCCGTGGAGTGAAGCTCCTGACAGCTGCTTTAGTGTCCCCACCACTGCAGCACTAAGCAGCTTGCCCTGCTCCCTCCCTGACACATCTGCAGTGTGTACCAGCTGGAACAATCACTAGCCACCTCTTTTCTCACCACTACACATGGATGGCCAAATATAAGCTCTCAATGGGAAAAAAAAATTTTAAAAAGCCTCGCAAGTTTTCTACAAGAATTTTCACTAAAACGTCTTCTAATGTTTGTTATGTTGAAAGGCATCGTTGTCTCCATTTGTCCTCAGCAGAGGTTGGTAACTAATTCAATCTTTTTTTTTTCTTTAATTTTAGAGCCTTGGATTTAGAATAAATTGTAAGGACAATTATTTTACTTCCTCACTGAGTTTCTTTCTTAGCCAGTGTTTTGCTTATGTTTGATACTACTCCTCTTATGCTCGATGCCAAATTCTGTGTTGCTTTATATGTATGCATCACTGTGTAAGCGCGGTGCAATTTGGATTACAACTGTAAATGTACACACATATGTATAGAAGTGTATACACATGCATATGCACACACTACTATCATCTTGTAGACCTGACACATGGGACTTTCTGCAACTCACTCCCTCAGGCTCCATAACCTGCCAATACTGCAAAAGCGAGTGTATTCTCCTATGTTGCATGCCCATCTCACAAGCGCTTTCCTGAGGCTAACTGAAATGGGTTTGAATTTATTTAAATTTAGGCTTCTTAAACAAAAAACAAAAACAAAAGCAGCAGCAAAAACTACAATATACATAGGGAGCCTGTTGTGACAAGGCACATCTGTTCTACATCTCTGACAGGGAGGTCATACACATAGTGGTTAATAGTATAAGCTTCCGGGTTGGACAAAATTGGGTTTGGATTTCTCCACCATTTGATAGTGTCTTGACCTTGGGAATACCTCTCTTTCCTTGTCTACAAAAGGGAGTAATGTGTGCACCTTTTTCATATGTCTCATATAAAGTTTAAATCAGAGCATGTCTTTGAAGCTGGGTTCGTAACGTAGACAAGGTCAGGACACGGAAGAACCAATGTCTATGAGTTATATAGGCCAGGCGTGAGACTGACAATAGGAAGAGTGGTTGAAAATCTGTTTGCACATTAATTACACTCACTGGTAGGGACCTAAACAGCCAGGAGACATTCTTTCTCCCTTCTTCTCTTCCCTCTCCTTTTATTCTCTGGAGTAAGTGAGCCAGAGAAATTGGGGCTCAGGTCATCTCAATTTTAGAGTAAATTTTAGGAAGAAAAACACAATGAGCATATCACATTCAACACATGGAATGGTGGGGTTTTACCTGAGAATGTCTGTAGCCATGCAGATACTTCCCACAGCTGGAGATTATAAAATTTGTTTTTGGTTAAACCCAATAATCCCAAATAAAATACCTACTGACACTAAAATCTGGGAGCCCACAACAAATACAGTTGGCTCAGGGTAAATGCGGCTGCATTATGAGATAAGAATAGGATAGTATATAAAATAAGTTGTCAGAGAACTAAAAAAAAAATCTCTTGGAAATTAGAAATATAATTTCTGAAAAGTATTGTCAGAAGAATTCTAGTCTAAAGTTGAGAGAGTTTTCCCAAAAGTATAGTGAAAAGGAAAGAGACAATAGTACAGGAAAGATTAGTAAATGAGATTAAATAATTCAGGAATTCTTAGATCTAACTATTTGAATTTCAGGAAGGGAAAACAAAGGAAAATAAATGAAATATCAAAGAAGGAAATCATTCAATAATATATTCCAGAATTGGAAAACATGAATTTTCAGATAAAAAGGATGACCATTCAAGCAGAGCAATGTACGGGGGAAACTCTAGCTAAGGTACACAACCATACAATTTCAGAACCGACAATGTTTAAAAAGAGAAAAAAGTCTCGTGCAAGTGTATCAAATTTAATTAGATGTCTTAAGAGCTACACAGGAAGCTAGAAGACAGAGAACAGCGGATGCCTTTCAATTTCTGAAGAAAAAAATATATTTTACTGGAATTATATAGCTAGCCAAATATCAATGAGTGAAAGAAAACTAACGACATTTTTGGACACGTAAAATTTTCAAAAAAAATTTTTTTTTACCTTCCTTTCAATATTTATTATGAAGCTACAGAGGCTATACTCCACAAAACAATGGAGTAAACCATGAAAAAAAAAAGGCATGAGATGAGGCAGCAGCAGATTTCATAGAGAAGAGAGGAAAGAGATGGTATATATGGGGCAGTGCTAGAAAAGTTCCAGGGTGAAGAACTCCAGAAAAACAAACAACAACAACAAAAATAAAAATAGAGTTTACATGATTGTCTGGTTCGTTTGAACATAAGTGGATTAGACTGATAGGGCACTTACAGGTGTCTTTGGAAAATTTTCACAATGGATATGTATAAAAATGTGAATGAAGAGGTACATGCCATTTCTTTACATTTTTTTTTGTTCCTGAATTCTAGTTGACATTTGATATTATATTAATGATAGGCATAGAACATAGTGGTTAGACACTTATATAATTGGAGGAGATATCTTCCCAATAAGTCCAGTACACACCTGGTACCATGCATAGTTATTACAATATTATTTACTATATTTTCTATGATGTACTTTACATCCCCATGACTATTTTGTAACTACCAATTTGTACTTCTCAGTCCCTTCACTTTTTTCACCCAGGCCCCCAACCCCACTCCCATTTGGTAACCATCCATTTGTTCTCTATCTATGAGTTTGTTTCTTCATTTATTTTGTTTTTCAGATTCCACATGTAAGTGAAATCATATGATATTTGTCTTTCTCTGTCTGACATTTCATTTAGCATAATACCCTCTAGGTCCATCCATGTTGTGACAAATGGTAAGATTTCATTCATTCTTTTTTATGGCCAAGTAATATTCCGTTGTATATACGTACCCCATCTTTATCTAATTGTCTATTGATGGCCACTTAGTTTACTTCCATAGCTTGGCTATTGTATACAACATGTCCTTCTTTGTCTCTTGTTACAACCTTTGTTTAAAGTCTATTTTATCTGATAAAAGTATTGCTACTCCAGCTTTTTGTTTGTTTCCATTTGCACAAAATATCTTTTTTTCACCCCTTTACTATCAGTCTGCATGTGTCTTTCCATCTGAAATGGGTCTCTTATAGACAACATACGTATTTTTTTTCTTATCCATTCAGTCCCTCCCTATGTCTTTTGGTTGGAACATTTAATCCATTTACATTTAAACAATTATTGATAGGTACATAGTTGCTGCCATTTTATTATTCATATTTTTTATCTTTTTTTTTTCTTTTTCTTCTTAAAGAAGTCCCTTTAACATTTCTTGTAGTACTGGTTTGGTGGTGATGAACTCCTTTAGCTTTTTCTCATCTAGGAACAAGCCATTTAACTCTAAGCAAAACAAAATTTATATAAAGAGTAAATACATATTACAACATTTGGGTCCAGCAGGGAATAATAAATACTTAAATAGTCAAATGATGTATGAGCTAATTAATACTTTAACTAGGATATTGCTTAAGAGGGCAGAATATCCATCCGCTGTAATGGAAAGTGCGTGGAAAATTTCTAAAATGTGTAAACATTCAAAAAGTAATTTTAATAGCATTGTTTTTAAAGAAATATAACTTTAAATACTGAAAGAAACAATTAAAATAGGTGATTGTGGTTGCTTATGAGAAGCAAGACTGGTGAGTCAGAAGGGGTGGATAGAGGATACTTGTCATAATCAGCTTTGCAATAGAAGTTGATATTTTAAACTTTGTGTTGCCTGTACTAAATATAGTAGTTGCTACTACATCATTCCTTTTACAGAATGAAAGCAAAAGTCAAGAAAATTTAGTAAATCTGCTAATGTCATTCAGATAGGAAGTGGAAGAACCCTAATACAAACCAAATCTGTCTGATGCCAAAGTTCCATATTCTCACCATGACACAGTGTCATCACCAATTCCATATATGTATGGATACACATACTCTTTCCCTGCGTTAGTAAATAATGCAGTGTGATTTGTTTTTGAACAAGCATGTGACCAGCTGAGTTGATCAGCATACGCCAGCTGTGATTGTCTTACGTGTTTGCTCCAGATGGCTGCGTAGTTTCAGGAACTCTCCCCTTCCCAGCCAGTGGGAGCCCATTGAAATGAGCACACTTGCACCTGTTTAAATTGGACATAAGGAAACAGTGGTGATGTTCCCAATGTGCTTTCATCCTGTTCTCCTTCCCCTCACACCAGGACAAGACACTTACACAGTCCATAGTTCTTGCTTAGCATGAATGTGGCTGGAGAGTATCATGAGATTTCAGTTGCCTGTTTTAGAGAAGGTGTTTGTGAACAGAAAATTATGCAAGGTCATTCAGAATAACTGAGTTTTATACTATAAAATACCCATCTCCTAATCAAGGTGTAGCCCTCTGTAATGTTTTGTCCTTTGTGCATCAAAATAGAGTGCCGTTCTCGGTAATGCACCTTTTCCTAGTAGCTTCTCTTTCTTTTGGGCTTTGGGCATAGTGACAGATTCGTTTAAGGGGGTTTAATTAATATTGGCTTGGGAAGACAAAAATCAGCCATACCCCAAACCCAAAAGGTCACATTAACATTACTTCCATAAAATATTTACCATAATTCTTGACTTCCTAATTGAATGAAACATCTGCATATGCTTAGGAAGTCATATTCACTCTAATATATGCTCAGTTATGAATGGCAGAGACTTGAAATGACAAACACTTTAAACAAGATAGAATAATTTTTTTGTCTCTTCTGTCAAAACCCAAGCTGTTAAAGAAACACTGCTCCATAAGGTGATGATGATCTTGGGGTCCTCCTGTCTTCCTGCTGTGCCATCCCACATTCTCATGGTCCCAGATGCCCACCACCACTGTGTGAGCATTGCAATGGTAGGATGAAAAAGGACAGGCACACCCTCCCTTTGCAGGCAAGACCCAGAAGTTGCTACAGTTGGCTCATACCTCATTAGACTTGGAGCCACACCAAGCTGTAAAGAGCGTTGGGGAATGTAGTCCTTACTCTGCATACTCTTACGCCTAACTGAAAATTCAGTTCACTATTGCTGAGGGGAGACAGCTTGTGGTCTTGAGCTCAGAGAATGATATTTTACATGTGTTAATGTTTTTGAAAACGTTTTAATCACGAAACAAACACGTAAACATGTAGTAGAGAGTATACCCTGGTTTTATCACATATTTGGGGTGTTGTAATGGTTCATATGGGAGTATGTGGGGGACAGCTGTGGGTAGAGGAAACAGCATCTGACAAACAGAAAAGCGACACTAGTTAGTGCTATAGTGAGCAGTTAGAGAATGTTCCCTGTGTGAGCCAGGGAGCATACAATTTAGGAAGTAAAGGAATGAAGAGTGGGCTCTAATTGCTTTTGGAGATGTAAATTGGGACAACCCTTTTGGGGATTAGTTTGGCAGTATCTCCTGAATGTACATAGTATATATACCTTCACCGATAATTTGGACATACCAGCACATTTAAGAAATCATATATAACTTTTTTGGAATAAAGAAAAGTAGGAAACAACCTAAATTTCTATCATCAGGAGACTGGTTAAATAAGTCATTGATATATTTATATAAAGGAGTAGTAATTAATTGCTATTAAAAAAAAAAGGAATGAGGATGGTCTTTATCAATTGTCTTGTGGAAATTTCCAGAAGACATTATTAAGGAAAACAAAGAAACAAAGAAAATAAAAAATTAACTAAAACAAAATGCAGGACAGTGTGTATGGTGTTGATACTATTTTTATAAAAAGAATGGGGATTTTATATATACAATTAATTTGCATATGTGTTATATACCGGAAACTGGGAAAATGGGTGGATGGAATCAGAATGGAGAGTACTTTTCCCCACATGTTTTATATTTTGAAATTGTGAATCTGCTGCTTTTTGAAAGATAGTTTAGAAAAGAGTGGAGTTGTTTGCTAAAAGAAAGTTGAAATAGTTTGTCACAGAGTGTTAGAGTTAAGAATGAAATATAAGAAAACAGAGTTTCAATTTAAATGCTACTTCAATTTGTAATAATTTGTAGCAAATGATTCTTATTACTTTTACATTTGTGTATAGACATTGTGAAAAAATGCAAACCCCCTCCTTCTTCCTCAATAGACATTTTTGTAAAAGCTTACTTGATAAATAAAAGGCATTTAAAATGTTCAGGACAAGGCAGAAACAACTAATTTTTTTTTTTCAAAGATTTTTTTTTTATTGGGGAATTGGGGGGATGGGAACAGTGCTGGGGAATTGGGGGAAGGGGAACAGACAAGTTGCTGTCATTTTTGTTCTTCATTTGTGGAGGATGTTGCTTCACTGGCCCAAGTTGGCACCGTCATTGCGCTCTTCCCTGGTAAGGCAGATCAGTCGCCGGCTTCTGGACGGCCGCTCACTGCGGCTGCTGGCCGCTCACGCTGGCTGCTGGCTACACACAGTAGCCCATGGCAACCCACTGCCACAGGGGCTGCAGCCTACGCCGTCGCCGGCGACTCATGGCAACCCAGCTCCAGGTTGAGCTGTTGTTCAGCATCCCAGCTGTGGAGGGCAGTGTCACTGGCCCTCATATGTGGGATCCGAACCGGGGCCCTCTGGCATCCCAAGCGAGTTCTTAACCATCGCGCCACTCGGCCGGCCCCAGAAACAACTAATTTTTAATTAAGAGTATTTATCTAAAGCCTGAAAAATGATTATGCTCAAGGTAGGAAAGTAATTATAAATAAAAACATGGCCCAATACTGAACAATACAAATAAATTTTCACTACATTAAAACATGAAGTTCAAAATGAAATTATTTGTCTTAATCTATGATTATAACATTAAAAACTAATACTTCTGGTTAAAGTTCATTGCAAGTCATTAATTACATATCTTGGAATTGTTTTATTTTGTTTTTCATTTAAATGAGATATTTGATAAATCACTGTCTTCACATAAGCTATTCTTAATAAATCTAGTGCCATTAAGAATTATTTAGTAACTTGAAGGGCCAGTCAAGTGGCTCAGTTGGTTAAGAGCTTGCTCAAGAGTGCGAGCTCTGAGCAACAGCGGTTCAAGTCCCAGCCCGAGCTGAGCTGCCGCTGAGCTGCCAACAGGTAGCAGGATGGCTCAGCTAATAAAAAAAAAAAAAAAAGAATTATTTAGTAACTGGAAATAAAACATACCTCAAAGCTTTTATAAATATTTGGCCTGGAGATAGTCATTCTACTGAAGTGTTAGATACTTTATAAATTAAGCATATTGATTCTTATATTCCCAGTTTTAGTTTCTATAGCCTTAACACTCACATGTGGCATTAGACAGGTAACTTACCATCTATGTAATAATTTTTTAGACATTCTCTAAAACTCATCAAAATTGCCTCAGTATGCCAAATTCTTTATCACTTCTTTATCCTTTATTATTTATTGATCATTGTACATATTAACTTCTTGCCCATACAAAGAAAGAAAATTAAAGAGCTGATATGGGGGAAGGAAACTTATTACAGAGGAGAGGAAAGGTAAGGAAGAGAAAGAATACACATGAATATGGAGAAAGCAAGTAGAGGCAGGATACAGGCAGGGACACAATATATAAAATATAAAAACCAGGTCAATTAGAAAAATACTGGAATCATATAGCAATGATTCCAAACATGAGTACCATGTAAATTAGAAAAATCAAATAATAGCAGCTATATATTGAACATTTTTGTATAACAAACACTATGGGTTATTTTACATAATCATCTAATTCAAATTCTCAAGCATTTCTATGAAACATTAATTCTGATATTTTGGATATATATATATATACACACACACAAATATATATATGTATATACTCATACATATGTACTAATATATATATAACAAATAACACTATATATACATACACACAGAAATTGTATATACATACATATACATGATACATATACATATACATACACACACGTGCATGCATGCACACTTGAAGACCTGGCGATGTAAACTACTTTGCCCACATACACTTACTAGTAAGTGGGTATTGGAGCTGGTATTTAAACAGTATGTCTGACTCCTAAGCCCATATACTGCCCTGTTTTGTCTGTGTTCATGCTGCTTTCCATTTGCATGAAGTTCTCAGTTGTGAAATGGAAATCAGATTTTGAATCATCCATAATCAAATGGGTGTCCGCCATGATTAACATCTACAAGGCGCTGGAAGTTTTGAAATGTAAATTATACATGGCATAACTGTCACCAGAGCCACTCTTGGTGCTTCCTACTGTGTTAAGCCCTCCCAGACTCAAAAATGACTAATAACGGCTCATACTAAGAGTAATTTATGGATGAGCAAACATGCCTCATATTTTCCACCATAAAATAGCATTAATTTATTCAACAAAAACTTATTGAACTAGGCAGTGTGTTGAAAATTGCATCTTATTTATGCTTTTGATAAAGGCTGGCTTATTGTATAGGCTTCCTAATAAAACAATATATCAGGAGGGCACTGGAATAACAACCCAAGGATATACATTATAATAGAAAGATCACTCAACCAGAAACTAGAACTGTATTTTCTACTCATTCATTTACTGTCTACCTGTACTATTTTTAGTCTTCAAGAACCCTAGTTCTTTCATCTATAAAATGGGATGGATAAAAATCCCTGTATTTAAAATAAGATCTTCTTCTGGGTTTTGAGTAAGCACAAATTAAATTAGATAGGAATGTTAGTAGGAAGCAAAAGCACTATTATTTGGGTACAGAACCATGAATTTGCCACTAAAGTGATATTTTACATGTTAAGAAAATACATGAGAGTATTAATACTCTCTTGTGCCAAGGTGACCCCCACCTGCTAGGTTTGTTTTAATGCCTGTCTTCTATAAAGCTAAAGTTATGGTGTAAAAAGGTATCCTAACCTTACTTACACATACAAATTCATGGTGGCTCTCTCTTGCCAACTATCTATATTCACTAGTTTTGCTCTGACTCTAAGACATGTGATAGGTGCTTTTGTATTTTTATTTTTCTGCATCCTAAAGGTTGTTATTACTGGTCCTATGTCACATGTGAGAAAACTGAGGCTTGGAAAGTAAGGCACTTTCTTAAGTTCAAGTAAGATGGGGAGCTGGGATCTATATAACAACTCCAAAATAATGTCATATATGCAGAGAATTTTCAGAGGAGGTCAAATAACTATTTTCAAAATAAAGCTTGATTATACAGAATTTTCTGTTGAAGAAATCAAGTATATTTTGATGTAATAGAGTCTGACCCTTGAGCAAGAAAATTACAAAAGGTTAACCAATTGATTGTGTCACATGGATACATTGTTAGTAATGCAGGGTACCTAAGTAGTTTGTGGGCCTCCCCATTCCCCTCAACCCCACCCCTGACAAAAGAAAATAAAATGTATCAGAATTCTCAGGAACTCATTCTCATGCAGATCAATCATTGTGCTCACAATTGATTTTATTTCAGTGAGATATAGATAGATGATAGATAGATAAGTAGATAGATGATAGATACTCATAGATAGATGGATATTAAACAAAAGCAACCTGCCTTTCCTTAACTTATCAAATTGTCTAATTAAAAATGAAATGGAGAGCCAGAAAAGAGTGAAGTCATAAAATAGGTAGAAGAGTAAGGAGCATTGTGGAGGAAGGAGAAAGTGAAAGATGACTTGACAATTGATTTTAAAAGGAAAATTGAGACTGAGAAGTTCAATTCCTGAGCTTGTAGAATTTGAGACACTACCTCTAGCACA
>NW_017731726.1:1117274-1119053 GCF_001890085.2 Hipposideros armiger
ACAGTTTATCTGTTCCACTTAATCAAAATAATTTGAATGTTTTCTTTAGTTTAAGTCACTCACTAATTCCCCAGGTGACAATGCAAAAACCACTTGGCATCTCAGAAAAATACACTTAAAAGCTATCATTCCAAATGTCCTACATTGAATTCTCCCTGGGGAAATCAAGTCCTGGAAACTTTCGAATGCTGTTGAACCTGTGAACTGCATATTAAGAATATGAGTTCCCTAATTTTCATCCTCTCCCTGTTGGTGAAGCCCTGTATCTCTTTTTCTGGAATTGTGAATATTCTCATTTGAAACGTTGATTGCATTAACCCTTAAAGCATAACAGAATGGACTAAACATGGAGTTGGAACCACATCAGAATGGAATTTGAATCTGAGTTCAATTCCTTCTTTGTTTTTACCTGAAATGATTTCTTAAACTTCCCTATGCTCACATTCTTCATCTGTGAATGTGGGAGAGTATGACTTACTTTTAAGGTTTGCTACAAGTACTAAATCAGATAACACAACAGCAAAAGGCAATTGATATGTTTAATTTCTTTCTTAAACTTTCCTTTGCATAATTTTTTTCATTTTACCTACTCAAATGCTAAATTTAAGTAATAATTGCTTCAAAAAGGGTGTAGGTTAACATTCAGTTATATCTCTGGGGACCTATAGTGTTTGATTACTTAAACGATAAAATACATACCATACTAGATGTGACCTATGATGGTGTTTATAGTTTGCAAAGGGAATGGAGGCAAATAAATAAAACCAAGTTCAAAGGCAGACCTAGAATGTTATCAGAGTTACCATAACTTAATTTACTTACACATAGCAAGAATCTGAAGGCTTTTTCTAGAAGAAAAGGTATTCTTTCCCACTATCTTGCATTCCCAGATTAGCATGGAGAATTCAAAAATCCCCCCAAATAAACCAGTTTTTAAAAATATCTGCCATGCCTCTTTGATGTCTGATTTTTAAAAAATTAAATCTTTCAATATTATTTTTAGAGTTCCAGGTTAGGCCCACATGACCATCCCTTGAAATTCGGCCTTGACAAAGGTCCATTCAACCAAGGTATATTCTTTTTAATAGCCAACCTAGCACCAAGATAGTTTCAATTTCAGTTATTAGAAAACGCTGCAAAAATTCAATTCCGGTGTGGTTCTTTATTCACTGAGATCCTAAAAAAAAGAACAGTCAAAGATGTGAATTGTTTTATACACGTTGTAAAAAAATTGTCATCATAAAAAGTAAGCAGTAGGACTGAGTGAGACAGAAGACGGAAGAGAAAGGAGAAAGAGGACAAACAAGGCAAGATAGCTTGAAGGGGACAGCAAGCCAAGGATAAGAAACAGAAAAAGAGGAGAGACAGAGCTGGCTGGGGGTGGAGGTGGGGTGGGGAATTGTGAGTTGAAAATCTGACTCCTGGAGAGCCCTAGGTAGATGTCCTGCATTGTTATAAATCTTGGCAGGGTGACTTCTCTCTGGATGTTTTCAAGGGGACAACAGAGAAATTATCCCCAGGGAAGCAAGCTGTCTGATCAACGTTCCTGCCTAATCCAATGACAGGACAAAGTCCTAGGCTTTTCAGGCTGGGTCTTTTTGTTCCGTGTCATTTTGTCCTTCTACTTCATTTAGAATGTGCCTTCCTGCTTCTCCTCATTAACATCATCCTCACCTGTGACCTTCATTTAGACACTCTTTTCTGCCTCACTTTGGTGACATTTTCATTAGGTAATGCAGCTCTGTCACCAGACCCAGGAGCCACATTCTGCCAGCCTCT
>NW_017731726.1:1120213-1157127 GCF_001890085.2 Hipposideros armiger
ACATTTTATTTCAAAAATGTTAAAATGCTATACCAGAGGTCTTAGAAGAATATTGTTATTTTTAATGTTGTATTTCTTTCTTGCTTACTTGTTGATTTGGGGATTTCAGGTGTTCTTCCCAGTGCTGTCCAATGAACTTCTCTGCAACAGAGGAACTGCCCTAGGTCTGCAGAACCGCACTCTGTACATGTGCCTCATCAGCACTTGACAATGGCTAGTTAGTGCACGTGGCAAGCTGGATTTCTAATTACATTTAATTTTAAATAGTTTTAATTTTAATAGTCTAGGATGACCAGATTTAGCATAAAATTATAGAACATCCAGTTCAATTTGACTTCAGACAAACAACAAATATTGCGTGGTACATATTTATACTAAGTATTTTATCAGCAAATACAAAAACACTACTTATCACCAGTGCTTATAGTATTGGACAATGTGGCTATACACAACTCATTTTTTATGTAGATAAAATTACCATACTCATCTAACAAGAACATATAAGACATATCACTATAATTAATTATCTCCACTCATTTCGTGACTCGTTGTCTAGGTTCAAAATAGTATACATAGTTTCTTGATGATATTATGGGAAGATTCAGAGAATTTAAATAATGTTAACTTGGACCATATCTCTTTACAATTTATTATAGAAGAGAAGCCAAGTAAATTAAATAGTAGTTAACTTCCAGAAATTACTTGGTGTCTTTGAGTCAAGTAGAATAAATATGGGTCTTAAATAGCATATAAGGTAATGTGGAATACAAGAGTGATAGAAAGATCTAGGCCATGGGGTGGAGACTAAATAAGCAAGGGTTACATCTTTAAATAAAGTAATATTAGTTTCTTATTTACCCATGTATATCACATATGTAAGTCCCAAGTATAAGGAATTTGAAATACGAAGAAGCATTTGCTGTCAACAGAGATAGCTGTAGTGATTTTAAATAAAAGGGAGGAAAAGTTTGGGCATTTTTGATCACCCATCTCTGTAGAATATGTTTTGTAATTGCTTAATCTTTAGGAAAAAAAAATCATTGGATGTTTATAATTATCATTATCAAATTCATAGTTACTTGAAGTCTAATACATTTTATGTGCTGTGACTACAGAATTAATTAAAATACCTTTTCTTGCTAAATTATTAAAACTATCATTAAAGGGAGTTTGCATAATCATGGGACAGGCAAACTGCAGGGGATGACTGAGGAAGGGGAATAATGAAACCTACCTCGTAGGATGATCCTAAAGAGTAAAGGAGTAAATGTATTTCATAAACGCTCAAACCTTATACAGAGCTAAGATGCATTTATGATGATATCAATATACTTGTGACCCTCATACACATAATTTATACCGCACATTTCTTTGTCCTCACTCCAAGTCAAGGAGCCATTCTTTCACAAAGTTGGTCCTTCCTCTGCCCTCACACCTGTGCAGACCATTGCTAGATTCTGTCTGGGTTCCTGTAAGGCCCCCGTGTTTGCCCTGCTTTCGTCATCACAGCCTTAGGTTGTATTTTCCGTGTAACAGTCAGAGCAAACTCTGTAAACACATCCCTGCTTAGACCCCACTCATATCGCCTCATTACAGTTAAAATAAAAGACTTTCCTGGCCTCAGAGAGGGCCCTTTCTATCCTCCCACCCCATCTGCTACCACCTCCAATCTCCCCACTCTGCACCCAGCTCCACTGGCGCTTGTGCTCTCTCTCTTACACACCACACTTACTTTTGCCAGGCAACCGTAAGACAGACTGTTCTGGAATGTCCTATTGCCAAACATTCCCAAGGCTTTCATCAAGTTCTCAGACCAAAGCACCTCAAAGTGGCCTTTCGGTCCTTGACCTGTTCGTTACTTTTTTATACACCAGCCTGTTGTATGTTCTACATGGCACCATCATTAATGATATTTGTAGTTTATTTCTTTGTTATCTGCTCCCCCCACTGGAATGTAAGCCTATGAGAGAGGAACCCTGTCTATTCAATATTAAATATCAATAGCTCAGAAAAGTTATAGCTTCTACCTAAAGCTAAATGCTCCAAATATACTGGTTAAACAAATCAACTGATTCATCATTAAATCAGCTGACTTAATCATTTGCATTTCTGCACTTTACTTTCTTGTATTGTTCATCTTTTTCCCTCTATGCTGTTGTCCTTTATTTGAACCGGGCATGTATGGAGAAATCCATCAACCTATTAAAGATTGAGAGGGATGGTGTTGAAATAAAGTTTCATTTCAGTTAAGATAAAGTTTTTCCCTTTAAAAAATATATATTTCAATGTCATATAAGAATAGAAACATAGCTAAAGGAATTTATAAATTGTTTTATTAATCCTCACTTACCAAAGAATGTGTTTCTGGAAAAGAATATACTGTCATGTGTTGTCTATGCCTCTCCCGCCAAACTTTGTATCTAAACATATCCATCCAGAATCCAAGTTAATATGCAAAGATGTTCTTAAAAAATAAAAAAAAAGACCATTTCTTATTTTAAGTTTTTATTCTGTGCTTGAATTCTATCACTTATTTTTCTATAGAATCAATTTTGATCACTTCCTAAAAATAATTTAATATTCAACAAGGTTCACCATGCCCCTTCCCTACCTTTAGTAAATTTGGAGAAACAAAAATGCTCAAGTGAGAGTTTGTATCTTTGTGTCTGTAAGGAGTTGTTTGTTTGTTTGTTTATTTTTTGACCCAGAGGGAAGATGTGATATGCACACAAATATCTACAGTAGGTGGTGTGTTCCCCAAACTCCCAGGAGCCTGAGGATGAAGGCCTGTTTAACACTGGGTAGGAAAGAGTGCAATAAGTCAGCAAAGGAAGCCATGGGCTTTTGGGGACCTGCGGTGTTAAGGTCCACTAATGCCAGCTAGTCAAAGAGAGGTATAGATGTTATTTTATTTAGAAAGTTTGCACCAAGTTGAAGATATCTGCCCACATCTGTGCTTGTTAATAAGTATTGAGTATCCTGAAATCTCTTGTTGGTAACTAAATAATTCACTAGAGACAACTAAACTGCAATTACATGTGTTTTCATACCTTGCCAATTCAAAGCATTACACCAATGTGAGAAGCTATTGACAGCATTCTATCTGGGAAATCTGTGTCTCAAAGTTAAAGTTTGGATGGGAGGAACACTGGGCAGAGATATCCATTGTCGTGGCCCTATATCTTTTTTCCCTGAATCCCCCCTGATACCACTTAGACTCATCCATTCTCTGAGAAACACTGTGTATCTATAATTGTTGAAGAATAAAATGTTATATGCTGTCTTCAAAAGATTGTAACAAAATGTTAGAATGGAGTCCTCCACCTTCAGATTCCAAAGGCATCAATATATAGGCACCAAGCACCAAAGCCAGGGTGATATAAACATGTCCTCCCCTCTGCACATTTGTACAGGAAATGGCCTGGAGAAATGGTTCTGAGACCTCAGTAAGATAAAGGGTAAGAAAGAAGATTCAGAAAGGTGCCCGACCCCTATATGAAGAGAAGTCATCAAACATAATGAGATGGGGAAGGTTTGGTAAGACACATAAGCGGTGAGGTGTGTTCCCCGCACTTGGGAGGCTCAGAGAACTGGTGGCTTGCCTGTGCCTGAGAAAGTTGAGAGGGCTCTGGCTTGGGTCCCAAGTGATTTGGGTAGCCTAACTGGGGAGCAAATGGCTGAGGGTATGCTTTGAGGGTGGTAACAGGATAGGCCTGTTGCTAAAGTTTTTGGAACAAAAATAGTGCTTTTCATGCAAGTGATGTGGCCATAGAGGCAGGAGCCAATGTTGAGTTGACATAGGTCCTGTCACTCAGGTACCCAGAGACCCCCATAGGATGCCTTTCCCCTGGGAGCCCAGAGATTAAGTGGGAAACGAAGTGAGCACCCAGGACAGAAATGCACCTGTATAGACAAGAGAAGAGCCAGCAGGAAACCTCTGAAAAGGCCTCGCCAGTGTCCCCAGTAAAGAGAGGTAGCACCAGCTACTCTCAGGCCTCTGGGAACCCAGCATTCATACTCCACCCGCTGCCCCAGTACGACCATGCAGCCACATGGAGTGAAAGGACTGCATTCTCCTTCCTTCTGCAGGCCTCCTGCGTGAGTGTGGGCAAAGGGAAGGCTTACTGCTGTCAGGAGTAGCACCTGTAACTACAGATTTTAATCACAGAATTAAGATTATTTTGCAACATAAAATGGCACTGAGCCTATCTCTTGACTGCGCATGAGCAGAAATGGCACAGAGACTCAGCTAGAGGTTTTACTAGTGTCAGGAAAAGGTTACTCCACCACATATATTTTAAAGGGATGGTAGAAAGTCAAAATAAAATTGAGCTTTCTTACACCGCTGGTTATGTTTATTCAATTTGCTGTTTATACATAATACCAATTTCAAAACACTGAATAGAAAAAAAGAATATTTATTACTAAAATTAAATATAACTTAATTTTAAATTATAATTTTTGGGGGGGAAAGTATATATATATATTGTAAGTAGTTTGGGGCCCTACTTGCAGCGGTGGTGAGGTGGAAAGCCCACTGGCTTGGAAGATGAGTCTTCCCTGGGGTCTCAGCCTTTCTGATCCATGTGCCGATACAGAGCGCACTCATGGGGAGCTCTGCTAAGCAGATGCGCAGAATGGATGAAGCAGACATGGCCTGGTCCTCATAGAGCTCATGGCCCAGTGTGCATAGGAGATATTAACTAAACGATATCTTCTTTATGCAAATGCTACATGTTTTTTTTTGTGTTTTTTTTGTTTTTTGTTTTTTTAAAACCTGTTGAGAAAGGAATAATGTGGAGCCACTAGAGAGCATGAGCATAAAGCGTGGTTTGGGCTGGAGGTCCTGGGGCCTCCCTGGGGCTGGAGTATTTGCATGGAGCACTGACAGGGCATAAGCAGACCAGCATGTCGGGCAAAGCTCAGTCCCCACAGAAGGAATAGCGCGTGTGAGGTGCTGAGGCAGGAGGGGAAGAGCCTGGCCTGTCTGAGGCGGTGGCAGAAGGGAGGCAGGATGAAGGCAGGGAGCACACGGCCCTGGGTTCCCAAATGGGCCAGGGAGGCATGTGGGAGATCCCACCCTACAGATGACGCCAAAATCACACTTGCTAGCTATTATTTCACTCCTTAAAACACGTTCTACTACTTGTCTTTCCTTTTATCTTCAACATGGAGACAATAACACATTATCTCCATCACAGACTTTTTAGGGGCTTAAGGAAGAAATGCACACACGTATAATAGGAGGGTTTGTACAAGGCTAGAACATGGCAGAGGCTCATTAGATGTCAGTTGAATCTGAGTTTACATGGAGTTTTTGAAAATTTGGGATGAACATTTGCAGACTCTATAACGTATCCTGTAATTGTCTTTCCCAGTCTGTTTCAGATGCATTATTTACTCGTGTGTCAGTGTAATGGCCAGGAGGTCATTTGGGTACGCTGTGGTTGTAGAGTTTTAACACTAGTGTCGGATGCTCATACTTTAAGATGGTGATGATGGAAGGGGACTCCAGAGCCTTCTCAGTGGTCCTGGAGAAGAGGAGTGCCTCAATTAGGCCACTGTGTCATTTCCACTCCTCTCTTTTGTTGCTTCGCTGGCTCTTGTATCTATTAATAGCCAAGGCAGGCTTCTGGGACAAGCAGGTTTGAGGCTGACAACGGGAGAAACAGGGAGAGATTTGCAGCCCTTTGGGCTCCCTAAAGAGGATGGCCTCCCATAGGCACCACGGGGTAGAGCAGAGTTTAGGGGGCAACATTAAGTGTCAAGAGGTTACACCAGCCTGGGGGGTTTTGGACAATTGGTTTCTGCATTTACTCTGTCTCAGCCCACCCTGCTCACCCCAGCGGCCGTCTGGCTCTCCCTCTTGTCTTCAGGATGCTCAGTTTTAGATAATAACAGGGCATAGAGGTGGTGTAAAATAGTGATTCAGTTTTCCACACTTTTCTCCCTGGTACCTCCTGCAGGGACCCCAGAGCCTTTTAGGGAGCAAGGGATTAGATCCAACAGCCTGTCCCCAATCCCAGGCTCAACCAAATCAGCATCTCTTTTATCTCATTTATATATTAGATTTTGCCCATGTTTCATTTGAAGTCAGTATGACCAGTCTTATCATACCTGCATACAGACATGCATGCATGCATCCCCGCTGGCTGCTGGGGAGACTCATTCCCATGTACCACGTTTACCCAAGTGGGGGAGTTACGCTTCCTCTCCAAAGTGAGGGAGCAAAAGCAGAGGAGTGAACAATGTGTTTTTGCTTCTCAAGAGATGGAGCTGCATGAAGTCACTAGATTCAGACACACCCCAGGGCAGAGTATGGAGTCTGTGCTTAAGAAATCTAGTTCTTAGTTACACTGAGGTACCCCGTGAATTCCACTAACAGTGAGCTGGGTGTAGCTTCATTGTGAAGATCCATCTTTTCCATTTAGAGGTTCTTTAGGTCTATAAAAATTCACAGGACATCTGAGGGTACAGAATTGCAGGTTCCTGGGGGTTGTGGACTCCCTTGGTGATGGGGCTCTGGCATGAGCAAGGACCTGTGCAGTCTCTGAAAAGGTGGGTGCCCACATCCTGTCAGGGTGCAGAGGCCCCTCCATGGCCCTCTGCCTCACTCTACTTTTGCGGTCATTGTCTTTCAAGAGTCGCATTCCATAATCTCTATCATGATTCTAACCAGCTTTTACCTCCATTACACATTAAGATAGGGTGAAAGCCACCTGCTCAGCGAGCTCTGGGTGCTGTCAGCACCCCTCCTCCTTCCCAGACCCAGATTCTGCTAGCCCTCACCAGAGCACAGACATTTATTCCTTCAATAAATATTTATTGAACAATTATTATATGCTAAGCACTAGGTGTACCTAAAGGGGGATTAATAAAGAAGAAAAACAAACAAACAAACAAACAAAATGCCTCAGTTCTATCCTAGGATCATTTGTAGTTAAAGATGACTACAGTTTCCCATAAAATTTAAGAACACAGTTGTCTAAAAGGGCATTTTTCTACTCTGAATTTATTTATGTGAAAAGACTGACTAGATTGTGAAAAATCAAGATATGAAATTGATTTGATAAAATGATAAATTATCATTTTTGAATACTTTGATAACTATAGGAAATTGAGATGATTTCAGAATATATAACATGTACAGGTCCAGAGAGAAAAGACAGATATATGGTGGGTGAGTGAAAACTACAGCTCATGATCATCATTTCGGCTGCCTTAAAGATCTCCCCAGAAAGGGAAACAAATAAGTATCGGACATCAGTTATTTGCCAAATATGTTATACATTGCCTCATGAGATACAACAGATGAAACCGACGTTCAAAGAGGTTGATGACTCGCTTGTAGTCACAGGTTTGTCTTTGCCCCTGGCACAGTCTAGGACGGGGCGCTATTTTAGGAAACCTCCCTGGCCGCTTCTCAGGAGCTGCAGAAATATTTATATAAAGTGAAAGGATCATTCTAGAATTTTTTTGAAGTTGACGCCTGGAGATTTCCTGCCCACATCCTCTCCCTCTCCCTTGTATTCACCACACCTTCCCACCTTCTCCGCAGCAGGATGCCAGGCTCACAAATAACTCCTGGCATTCACAATGTCCTCTAGTGTATCGAGTTCCTTGGTAGGAAGGAGAAAGCTGTTTAAAGTGTAAACTGAATGTGTAAACCCTATGGCTCTGTAAATGCTTCAAAGAAGGTCACCGGCTTAAAAAATAGGCTAGCCAGGAAAATTTTTCATTCTGACACACACACACACACACACACACACACACACACACACACACACGGACTTTGTGATTTCTGTAGTTGTTTATGTCCTGGTTATTAAGAAACCGAAAAATTCATGATTCCACTGAAAAAATAGGCCATTGCTGTGTATAGACATTTTCCACCATTTACTGGAGCAGAAACCAACATAAAAGGTTAAAAAATAAGAAGAGAAGCATTCTCTCTAAACGCACATACTCATATGTAAAGTGTTCTAGAAAATTCAACTCAAGCCTCCTTAAGGTATTTGAATCAATGGTCTTTACTATTTTGTTTTGTTTGATTGCCTTCCCTTCCATTATCTCACATTTCACACTTTAATTCCTTACCATATAATCACAGACTTGGATGTGTTGACTGAATAGTGTGATTAAAAGCAGTAGGTGAATGACATGATTAAAAAGCCCTTTAAGCAATATTTTGATGGTATTTTAAGTTGTTTTGTGACTTGCAGTTTTCACTTGACAATTTACTGTATCTTTACATATTCCTTAAGAAATAGTTTTGTCTGTATAATATCCCATCATATGAATTTTATATGCCATGAAGTATTTTACTGTTCCCCTGTGATTGAGCATTGAAATTAGTTTTGATTTTTAAATTCTATAGATAATACTGTTGTTAACATTATTGGTTATGCATCTTTGTACCCAAGTCGGATTATTTCTTATGACACAATTTTAAGAGTGGAGTTACAAAAACGGCATTTAACATTTTAAAGGATATTGATAAATATTGTTGTATTTTTATCTATTATGTTTACACCAATTTAAACATCATGGCCTCAGAATTCCAGTTTACTCTATCTAGTCATATGTGGTTATGACCCCCAAATGTAGGCAGTGTTTCATAAGCGGCAGGATGTTTTAGCAAGGAGGTATTTAATATCCTATAGGAGTTTTTTTTTATCATTCTGGTATTTTTATTCCTCTCCTCAACCCCACATTTTTGCTTTATTAAAGTAATTTACATGATTTTAGAAGTCTAATAATTCTATAGTCTTATAGCAGGAAATAAACACAAGCAGTGTTTTATATATTTTAAAATGTGTCTGTATATATGTGTGCATTTGAATGTGAGATAGACACACATATGTATGTATATATGCATATACATATATATATGATATATATATATTAGGATAGTGTTTGTTTATATTGTGTATATTCCAAATATAAATCTTTTTCCTTTAATTGCCTCTGAACTGTAGCTAGAATTGTATTTCTAACAGATTATCGTGTAACTCCCCTCATTTAAAAAAACTGTTGTAACAACTTCTTGTGGACACAGCAAAGGGCAGGGACCAACGTGCCATGACAACCCCTCTAAGACAGCCCCACGCCACCCAGTGAGCCTTCACAGATCATTTTACATTTTCCAAATACCCCACATATTTTTATTTTGTTTTCTATGCCCAAAAGAAGCATGCCCTGGATTTTTTTTTCTTTCCACTGTTCTACAATTGAATATTTAAGACTATTCAAAGGTCAAATCTTCAAGCAAGGATTCCCAGAAAGCTGATTGTCCAGCTCCATCTTCAGACACTGGCTCCTGCTCAGTTTCTATGACTGTTGGTTGAAAAAGTAATATTTTAATGCACACATACCGGGAAGGTTGTAAGGCCTGGAAAGACCATTTGATCTTAGTGTGAATTTGTTTGACTTGATTACACAGTCCCAAGGAACAAATACTATAGACCCCTCTGAGCAGGCCTATGTGTTCTTCCAGGGCTCCTGGGTTAGTAGGTGAAATTCTATGAAGGTTCCATGAAGGTCTTGGTGACTTTGGAGAAGAAAGGGCCCCAGGATGGGGTGTTGCATTTATAGCTTCACAGGCTCTGAAATTCTTCCTGCAGCTGGCAGTTTCTAATTAGACCTTCTAGAAATCTGATAGGAGGTGGTTCCTCATTCGGAGAAGGAAAGTCCTGACTTTCTCCTGTACTAGACCATCGGCAGCAGGTGGCAAGAAGAAGGGGAAGAATGTGATTTTTTTAAATCCCTGTATAAGAGTGGCATTCCTGGCCTCCCCTGGAATCGACTTCATAATAGTGACCTTCAGTATGTCTTGTTTCCTTGTCCTAGTAACACAAAACAGTGCAAGGACAAGACACTGCACACATCTTCAGGGCCATGTTGACAACAGCTTAAATTAACTAAGTCCTGTGTTTGTCATGAGCACCATGCCTGGTGTATTCATCTGATTGAATTACTTTGACATTAGATGTACAGCAACAAATATACTTTCAGAATATGTTCAGCACCATTAGCTGAATCTTGACTATCAAACACAAAGGGCCACATGTTCTACTGGTATGAGAATGGGTGCGTGAGGGGGTGGTACAGAGAAACTTACAGCACAACTTGAAACTAAGTCCACAGAAAAGACCTGGAAATCTAGTGGGGCCAGGGAGCCCTCCTGAGGAGAGCAGCTGTGTTGGGTTCACGAGCTGGTTACCAGTGTAGACGCTCAGCCTGGGCTGGGGTCCTTGTTCCTTCATTCTGTTCTGGAACGTTGGGTAATCGCTTACATTTCCAAATCTCACTGTAAGAAGGGAAAGGGACCTACTTGAGGAGCAACTGAGAGCATGATTATATTTGCCACAAAAATAAGGGCTCAAAAGATGTATGGCGTGATTTTATTTAATCAGCAGGAGTTACTCATTGTGGGGAGTAAGATGTGCATCCCAGGTGGAAAAACCAGGAACTGCACAAATCTCTACCTTCTGGGGATGGAGTGAAGGCAGAGTGAGGCGGGGAAAGAAATAAGGTGAAAGATGAAGGGAGAAACCAAAAGGCGAGACCTGGAGGTTGATCATTAGGCGAAACCAAAGTATAATTGATCTATGAAGCCACGAAAGTAGATGTGATGATCCAGGGGTGTGGAAAGAAAGACACCAAATGGAAATAGGATCTGAAATCCTGGGAAAATACCAATATTTAAAAGGCTGGTGATAGAAACCAAGTGGTAGCAGCTAAATAAAAACAAAACAAACAAACAAAAAACAGAGAAAGGGCTATGAAAACATATTTCTTTTTTTGACACAGCAGACTTAGGACATCTAATACCCTTATGATATCAAATAAACCGAGTAATGAGACAAAAATGTTAATTAAGAAATGTTTATTTTGTTCAGACAATGCCAGATGAGAGTTCAATTAACCATTAAATGCCCAAATAATAACAATCAATGTGTTTTGAATTTTTAATCCAACTGACTGTTCTAAAGTCATCAAAGGCATTTCTTTATGCACACATGATTTTTTTATAAACATTTCCTAATGTGAAATTGAACATTATGCTATTTTAACTTCAAAAGCTACTTTTTTTTTTTAACCCTTGAAGGATTTACACCGAGGACCTTAGTTAGGCAGCTCAAGATGACCCCTTCTGTATATTGTATATAATGATTCTATTTTCACTGATAAGAATTCAGGTACTGCACAAATAGCTGGCAGAATTCTTCTGAAAAGTAGATTTGTGGATTTAAAAATACACATACAGTTAAGAGAGATAGCCTTTGTCCGCCTGTGCCTTCCCGCATTGGCTTCTGTTGCAATAGAAAGGGAGTCCTGAGGCTATCTTGCCTCCCTCTTGGCGGTTAGCATCATGTCTCAGGTCACAGGCCTTGCTCTCAGAGAGTCTGCCCTTTCACCGGTTTCTGAGTTACACGGGACTTCTCGCAGGCCGCTACTGCATGTGTGCAGGAATCGCTCAGAGGCCTTGCCGTCGTTTCCAGGCTGTACGTGAACCATTTGTTCAGGACGGAGGCCCCATCCGTAAGCATATTACATGCTCTGGACTGACTATTTGAGTTAGACCACTCATTGTCTAGGGTTAGCTTTTGAGGGAGAATGAAAGTAAGGAGTCTGCATATACATGTATGATGCAATTGCTAAAATTGTCGGAACTTTTTTTTTATTTGAGAAATTTTACCCTGGTATTATTTTAACTTTGAAAATCCTTCTTCGCTTGGGCAGAATTCTGTGGTCAACACTTTTTTTAGGACTTTGGTATGATTAATGATGCGTTTTCACATTTCTAGAGATTCCTGAGAACGACACAAAGGATGAAGAAGTTGTAATGCAATATGATAAATATGCTTTTAGCATTTTAAACAGATACATAAAGATAATGTGTTTTCCCCCACAGAAAAGCCATTTAAACAACTCTAGTCACATTTATCCAACAAGCATCTGTTGGGTGATGACGCTGCCATGAGCAGGTGCTATGGGGGCTGTGCAGACCCAAGGAGCCTGTACCCAGTGGGGAGCGCTCGTCGCAATCGACTGATAACATACAGGGACCAATGTCAGAGCAGAAGGAGAAGCGCGTTGCCATTGGAAATAGTGCATAGAATGCTGGTTTTCTTCTGGAAGGGAAGGTTTACCATGAAAGATATTTTAATTGAACCTTCTAAAAAAGTGTAAAAATGTCTCTCCAGTCCCAGCGTCTCTGGCCCCTTGATGAGGCTGGTCTGCGTCTCTCTCTCCCTCTCTCTCTCTATCGTGCCCCCACACACTGCAGAGTCCCTCCCTCTGCCCGGCCTCCCTCAGGGCCAGCCTCAGCACTTTGGGAAAAAAACACACGTCCTGGTTCCCTGTTGCCCATCTCCTCAGCCTGGTAAAACATAGTCCTCAGAATTGAGCTCCAAGCTGCCACTAGCATCTTACTTTTGAATAGCTGGGGAGGGAGGGAAGGTAGCAAGGCAGACTACGACTTGGGCAATGTTCTCTCCCACCACTTGACCTCCTACTCCTGCTACCGTGAACGTTTCCCTGGTTCCTAAATCAGGAAAGCCCTTCCCTCTCCGTTATTTGTGAACCTCTTGTTTTATGGTCTTATTTTATTTAAAGTGAAGTTTCTCATTGTCCCTGCAGGCCTCTGCCTTATTTGTTTATGCATGCATTGTCAGCACATGTGCAGAGCTTTAATGGTTTTCTTTATCAGCCTCTCCCCAGTCTCCAGCATTAGCCCCTTGAGGGCAGGCATAGGGCCCACCATATTGCAAAATGTGTAGAATGGACCAGATAAATGCAGTTTGAAAAGAAAAAAAAGCATGCATGAATAAGTGCTGATTATTCCAATAGAAGTAAATTGGAAACAAAGGCATAAAGATCAGAGGGAACAGCGTGAACACAAGCTTCTGGTTATGAAAGTACAATATAGATAATAGTATGTGCTCAAGGGTGAAATGGAAAATGAGGCTGGAATGTCTGCCTCAGTGAAGACGGTTGATGGCGTGCTTATGTTTCTGAGAAGAGAATTTGCTATAATGCAGATCTTGGAAAAGGGAAGTGGCATGCCTCTTCTGTTTGTAGGCCATGTTCAGATTGCAGTGCAGGGTAGTGGGATAGCAGAGAACGGAGGCAAATACTCTGTTCAGGTTTTTGGATCCTGTTCTCCGTTTTCAAATCTTCCCATTCGTCACACCAGGACGAAGGAGCAGGCCATGCCAGGAAATCAGATTAGACACTGAGTTCCATGCTGAAACTGGAAGTGAACATTATTAAGTGATGGATTGGTGTTGCCTCTTGTCCCCGTAGATACTCTTTGGATGACATTTAATAGCTGCTGCCCGTTTTATAGTACTGGCCCCCAGTCCGGGGAGAACACATGTTGTCTCCAAGCTTCCTGCCTCCCCACGTGGAGCAGCCCTAACAGGTATACCTGGATGACTTTCGCTGTGGCTGCCACCTCATTTTCTCCTTCAATGTTTTAGTTGTTTATTTTAGTTGGCAAACACTGCAGTCTTGTGCTCACAGATTCCTTTTCCCAGCTTGGCAAAATGACTCAAGACTTTTTGACCCCGATAGAACAGGATTAGGATAATGTGGTTACGATTGGCAGAATTACCATACTTCTGGGGTTTACCGCCCGCTCTCAACTCCCCCACTACCTTCTAGAGGATGGAATAGGGTCGTTTCCAGGAGACAAGCTCCACCGCTGGCTACAGGAGGGGAAGGTGAAATGAGCTATTTTTTATATATTTTCCCCACTAATTTTGTTAAAACATTTGCTCAGAGAACTAAAATCCATTAAACTAATGACAGAGAAGAAGGAGACTGGAATAAAAGGAGAATAGCTCACATTGTCCGAATGTCTGCTCTGCCAGGCGCCATGTTTGGGGCTTCATAGGCTTGATTTAATTTTAATTCTTACAAACCTACATGTCTGTATCTTCAATGCAGTTTTACCCTGAAAACAGAAGTAGGGTATTTTTTTCTATTTATTATAAAAAAAGTCATGTATTGTTTTTGAAAAATTAAAGCTCAGAAAATTATAAGAAAAAACACAAAACATTTCCCCTCACAGTAATGAACTCTATTGACATTTTGGTGCATATCCTCTAGGGTATAACTATCTCCTGGACAGGAAATATTACATCATACTATTGACTATTTTTTTATTATTAAAGAGTTTGGGCACATTTTTCATGTAATTATTGGTCACTGGTTGTTTCATTTTTGTGGGGTTTTCTTAGTAAATCTAAGACAATCTGGATAATTAGCTAGTTTGTATGAAGGTCAGTCTATTATATAGAAGGATGGACTGAGACAGGCATTAGCAAGGTGAATTTAAATAAAATTCTGAAATGCACATAAAGAGAACATACTCTTAGTGACTAGCAAAATTATCATATTATCTCAAATAACAATAGAACAGCAAGATTCTATAACTAGTCACCATTAGAAGCACCTTCTATGTAGCAGGAACAATACTGGGCATTTTACATATATTAACTCATTTAATATATAGAACAACAGCCCCACAAGAAAGGTATCATTACCCCTGTTTTACTGGAGAAAACAGAGGCTCAAAGTGGTGGAGTTGTAGCCCCATCATGAGACCTTAAGTGCCTTATCTCGTGTTCACTTAAAGTATCTTGAAAATGACAGGATAAATAAGAGACTCTTACCCTTCCTACATTCTTGTGAGCATGTGTGTGTGTGTGTGTGTGTGTGTGTGTGTGTGTGTGTGTGTGTGTGTGTGTGTTGGAGAATATTTTTAGGCATATGGCTGATTACTAGTCACTAAGAGTGCAGCTCAGAATTTCATTTAAATTCACCTTGTTGATGCCTGTATAAGTCCATACTTCTATATCATGGATTCACCTTTATGCAAGCCATCAAGTTATCTTCAGATGGTCTTCAATTTACTAAACTTCATGAGCAACTTTAATAAGGACTCTAAGCTGAAAGCATAAACTTATCACTTGTGCACCATCATCTGGTGAAATCCACTGGATCCATTTCCTAAAAGAGGATTTAAAAGCAACTATTTTGCATTTTCTGTAAATCATTAAAATCATAGGATGAGACCAAATAATTCTAAACATCATTCAAGTTGAGTCAAGCTTCATCACTGAGAACTTGCAGTCTGATTATCTGGACAATTTCATGACCTAGAGAGAGTAATAAAACTGTGCAGTGCCAGCCAGTGGGCGGGTGGATGCTGAAATGGGACTCCTGGATGGTACTTGTGTTCCATCTACCTGGCATTATGTCCCAAAGCATTTTTGCTCACCCTCACTAGCTTCTCTCCAAAGAAGAATCAATAACTGCTGTCTTAGTTTTTGGGCATTGGACATTGAGCATGCAAACATTCACAGAAAACACTGTTGAAATGAGGGAGAGGAATACACTGTGCAGTTCATCTCTAAAAAAAACGTGGCTGTGTTGGTAAACCTCTGTGATGAGCTCACATAAGCTGAGCTTGTAAACCTGCTGTAAATAACAGATGTTCGATTGTTCACGTGGCAGCTCTGTGCTTTTTCAGGGAATCCGACACTTTCAGGCCCCAGCGACTCATTCACGTGGTATTGAATGGTTTGCTCCACGAAGGCCCTGTGCTTGCATCATATGTCCCTGTTTGTCTTTATTTGGATTAAAGCTGTGGCTAAGGTGAAAATGTATAAAGCAGTTTTAAAGTAACATTCAAAGTCGGACATTTTGTAATGTTCAAGCGTTTTCTGTGATATAACCTTTTCTGCACAATCTTTGAAAGTGACTATTATTACTGGTTATTACTCAGAAAGTAATAAGTAAATGCAAGTGAAAATGCAAAAATCGTGCATAAACAAAGGTATCACTAGCATTCCCCATTTATACTGAGTGTCTCCTGGAAGCCAGAGCCAGATCTCCCCCCTTCCTTTCTTCTGGATATCTTGGGCCTAGGATGGCACTAACATATAATAATAGGGTCTCACAAAGTGTTTATTGATTTGTAAATGAATGTCTAATTACAAACATAAAAATATACAAATGACATCAATGCCACATAATTAAGTTTTCCAAAATGTATTTTAGTGTGTAAATATGAAAAGGAAAGTATAAAAGTAAGGCTTTTAGAATATGGCTTAGAATTTCTGATTTTGCAGCTAGTAGAGCTTTAAAAAAAATGTTATTTGAAAGTGAAAACTCAGGAGATGATTCCAATATTTAGTGCACTATTTATGGGCTGTCTGTCTTCCAAGCAGCTCATAGTATCCTCTAGACCCAATCTCATTAAATTTCATACTATCCCTCTGAGGTAGGTGATGAGCCATGGCTAAATTATAAATGAAAAGCTGTTAGATTTATAATAGAGTATTTCATGCATGGAGTCTCAAAGGGCAGAGAGGCCTGGACTCACCATGAGCACCACTTAGGTATCACGGGACAGAGTTGTTCCTGATTCCAGTGTCCTTAGTGTATAAGTCCTCGGGTGGGGAAGGGGAATGACACTGCCATTACTCTGGGACCCCCGCCAAATGCAGTCACTCCTCCTCAGTGTTGTAACGCCATTTTGTAAATGGAAACAAACCAACAAAGGTCCATTGATTTAGTTATCTGGGTATCAGATACACAGAACCCAGTAGCTCCCCAGGGTGTGTGTGTGTGTGTGTGTGTGTGTGTGGTGTGTGTGTGTGTGTGTGTGTGTTGGCGGGGGTTCCTAAGGAAGTTGGAGCTCCATCTCACAGCAGCCCAAGCTCCTCTGCACCTCGCTGACCCCACCCAGCCCAACAGCCACAGTGAAACTGCCTGGGTGTTGGGGCTTCACTCTGGATGAAAGGGAGAAACTGTTCAGGGGCCTTCCAAATCTCAGAAATGGCTTAGTAGCTGACAGGAAGCACAACTAAACAGGTTTATGTACTGTTTTCTCTAATCCCTGGGTGTTTAGTCTTTGGGTAGATAAAATAAAATATCTGTCTTTATTTGATGGATGGTTTAGCAGTATATGCTGTACCGTTCTCCAGTAACTTTAGAAAGGACAATTTCAAAATACATTGTAAACTTTTTGACTTACCAATATGTTTTCAGTTAAATATGTGATTCACCATTTCTACTTAAAAATGATTATCGATACAAGTTTCTGCATGGCCATATATGTTTATAACTTTAAAGATGTTACTTAAATTGGATATATGATACAAAAATAAATATGTAATAAAAATGTCATCACCATCACTAAAAAAAAAACCACCATATTTTCCATTATATAAAGAGAGAGGAGATTTTTCAAAAATTCAAACTATCTTCTAAAATTTACAGTAGTTTGGTTAGAAGACTCTTTTGCCATCAAATAATTTAGTACCCCACATTTTCGGAGAGGTATCCATAGAAATTATATGAATTAATTTTGCTTCTGATGGAGATACGTGACTGTTTTCTGAAAGGAAAATTACAAGAACTAAATTTTTAAAAATTCACTCTGAGCACTAAATTTTGCTTGAAAACTTACATGTTGAGCCAAGCATATTAATATTTCACTTTCCTTTATACTATTTTTCTATCTTCACATTGGCTTTAAGAATCCTAGAAACCTTCTCATTTAAATTCTTGCATAACTAATGAGAAACTGAGGCTCAAATTGTTAATGACGTAATGAAACAAAAAACAAATCTCTCTCTCATTTTAAGTAACCAATAATCAGCACTGATAATGGGCCTCATTTCCCATTGAGTCACATGTAAAACTGGAGGGGGAAAATCTTATAATAATTTGAAGTAAAACTTTTGGGGGGGCATGGGAGGATGATAAGATCAAATAAAAATATCCTTTATGGTAACTAAATGTGAAGTTAAATGCAATGAAATTGTTGGGTATCTATGTATTAGTTGAAACTGCATTTATTTAGCAATTAATATAGGTGGAGGAAGAGTGGGCTCAAGATGACTTTATAGGAATCTGAAAAAAAATCTTAAGTACAATTGCTTGTCTATTAAAAATGGTTTAATAGTGTCTCTTATTCTCTGGCTCTTTATGTATGTTTTCTTTAATTATTATCCATATTTAATAATATTTAAGGCAATTTAAGAATCACAAACATCATGACAATATGAGATAAAATACAAATAAATGTAAAAATAATGTAGGAGAGCAAAATATTTCCACCGATAAAAGTAAGATATTCAACTGTAGGTTAAGTTTAGATCTTAGAATTAGGGCAAGGAGGGGAAAATATGTTTTCTAAAGAATCATCATGCCATGAATTACTTTATACTTGTTAGAAATGATCCACAAATTTATCTTTAAGTTTTATTGCTGCCAAAGCTGATGTGGAAACCTGTCAGTTACAATATTTATAGTGCCCATATAGTAAAAAACAAAGCTTTGCACAAGAAAAAATATCTATCATGATACTAACAGTGTATGTCTTCAGTTGTCAGTCTTTAAAAACATCCTTCACAGCCTTGGAGTAAACATGATGATAAATCTCACTGGTTGCTTGTTATGATAATTCTCTTTTTATATTATGTGTAGAAAATTAGTTCTAAATATGGGGCGGGGGGATAGCTTGGAATACAGGCATCTCTTTTCACTTTCTGTTTCACTTGCCCACTGTTGTTCCACTTTGCATGAGTTGTCTGTGTTCTCAGCTGGTGAAACCAAAGAGCCAGTGTACAGTGCGAAGAAGACGGACAGGGTCACCTTGACAGATGGTCTTCAAATTCAAGGTGCCCTTGGGAAACTACAGCACTTACAGGAAAACATGGCAGAATCAACTTAAATAAGGATAAATACAGACTAACACACTGGATTAAAATAATACAGTGCAGACAGTAAAGAGCTGTAGGGTACCACAAGTCCATCCAATATATCCAGGGGAACCATTTTCTTGCATTCGTATTTATAGCACAGTGTATAAAAACAGCCATGAATTAGAGACGAGTAGAGTAGGAGAAAAGTCTGTTCAGGGAAGAGTAATAGGAAAGAAGTTTGTAGACTTGGGGTTGGGGATTGGTGGGGCATAAAAACCAGATAAGGCCTTGCAGATCATCACAGTGGTGTTGGCTTGTCTCTGAATGAAGTGAGAAACAGCAGAGAGTTTTGTTCAGAAGGAGGACGTGATCTGACTTACATTGGCTACTATGTTGAAAGCGGGCTTCTGGGAGGGTGGCAAGAGTACTAGTGGAGGTCAGATAGGAGGCTAATGTGATGACTCAAGTGAGACATGAGAGGGGCTCTGACAAGACAAGAGAAGAGAGTGAGACGGAGTTGGGTTGTGAGTATAACTGGAAGGGAGAACCAACAGAGCAGATATGTGGACAGATGGGATTTGTGTGAGAAAAGAAGAATGGAGGTCTATGCTGAGAACTGGCGGGGTGGAATCCCCACTAACTGCAATGAAGGAAACTTTGCCGGTCAGGATTCAGTCTTGGATGTTCTTCCCTGAGGTCATCGGAAAAGTCATGACATATTTTTCTATGTTTTTTGTTGCAAAAACATGTCATGACTTTTCCAACAACGCAATAGATATGAAGTAGGCAGTTAACGTATGGGCTTAGGCTTCTGCAGAGATTTTTGAGCTAAAGACATTTGGGAGTCATCAGCATACCAAGGGCATTTAAAGCCAGGTCACTGGTTGGGAGCACAGAAGAATGAGTGTGGAGAAAGAAGCGGACCAAGGATAGAGGCCTGGGCCACTATGACACTAAGAAGTTTGCTTCTTGAGGAGAAACTAGAAGTAGAGAATGAATAGGAATGCTGGATAGTGTGGTGTCCAAGACGCTAAATGAAAAAAAGTGTATAAGGGGAGGAGGGATTAGTTGTGTAAATGCTGAGAGCTCTAGGAAGATAATTGAGAATTTATTGTTGAGTTCAGTAACAAGGAGGTTATGGATACCATTGCCAAGAATAGTTTTTATAGAAAGATGAGTGCAAAGGCTGACTGGAATGCCTTACAGAATATTAAATATTTTTTTAAAAGCTTTTAGTGCAATGACAAAATATTGTATTGTTTTCTAAATATTGGAAACAAACTATAATGTCTTTTCTGGACTAATATGATACTGAGAATTTGACCTGTGTAACTGTAGTTAAACTATAGTATAAAGTTATACATTAGAAAAAGAAAAAGACTATTATCTTGATAGGTAAGTTTCTATGGAGTTTTTTGCTTTGAAGATTATTAAAAATTAACTGGGTTCTTATTTGCTGAAGATAGTTGGTGTGTTTTCCCTGCAGTAGTGATATCCACTACACACCTTCTGAGGGTCTGTTTTGGCTATTGGATAAAAACGATTTTACCTCATCAGTTTTCTATTTGGGGCTCTTACCTTTGGACATAGAAAGGTGTGTTCGCTTCGGCAGCACATATACTAAAATTGAACATAGAAAGGAAAATTTGTCCCCTAAGGAACTGATAAATAAACTTTATGTGCTAAGTTGTGAAAAGAATCACTAAATTTATCACCTCTAAACACAGTTGAACACTCTTCCTCAAGTATGAAATATCACAATACATTTTAGTGTAAGGGCTTATTACTATGAAACTATGAGGTGATACCTATATAACACCAGCATAATTTGATTTTCAGTGAAAAGGAATCATTCGAACTGAGTACTAGAGTCATGGTAAAGGGGAGGGGGATATATATTTTGTTAATTTAATGAATTAATTCATTTAAACTTGCATAGTTAGACATATTAAAGTGAATAATGTACAAATATCTAAACATTTAAAAATTGAATTAAATCCTGGTTTCATTTTAAATGACTAATTAAAGTTTGTTTTCATTTCTAAGATCTTTCAAATATACTTATCCTGAAATGCATAGTCTTAGTTTGAGCTAAATCTGCTTTCAATTTCATATGTAGTCATTGAGCCCCTGAAAATTAAGATTATCTTTTTACAACTAATAATTGTATTTATTATCATTTAATTAGAATATCTCCATAAATGCAAATTCCCTTTCTTCTTATTTTTAAAAGATAAAATCTTACATAATAATATCTTGCACAACAACTTCTTGTTAATTTACTGGTTTAAACTTTTAGAATCTTTAAAATCATAGAATATAATGAAAAGGAGACTTGAGTGACATTAATTCTACTTTCAAATTATTTTTAATGGACTTCGTACTTAAGAACTGCATGAAATACATGTATAGGAAATGATATTACTATGGCTAAAAACAAACTCATTTTTTTAAAAACAAGATTATTTTCATATATTTTATAAGCTATTTTTTCCATGATTATAGAGTTAATTTTTCCTGTTAAAATATTGGGTTGTCAGGAAAGTCATGATGCATGTTTGCATTGAAAAACATAGAAAAATATGTCATGACTTTCCCAGTGACTCAATACTATTAATGCTCTCAGTAATTTTTAAAGTCTGCCAAATAAACGTGGAAGTTTAGTAGATGATATGCTTTGTATGCTGTTCTATTCTGTCACAGGGGACATATCCTGGAAGTAAGTTACATGGCTAACTGGTTGAATCCGGTGCCCAGGATACTATTGGGTTGTCGGAAAGGTCATGACACATTTTTGCAACGAAAAACATAGAAAAAATATGTCATGACTTTTTGGACAACCCAACATGTGGATGTTTTCTGGTGTAACCTGCCAACTTGGCTACCTTCAACACATTCATCACCAGCCCTAACCAGGCTATCATGACCATGCCATGGGTCCTACAGCAAATGAAAAGAGTGGTTGCCAACGTGGAAGAGGAGAGAAAACATGAATCAGAAGATTTCCATGCCTGAAAATATCGAGGCAAAGGCTTCAAGTTTGGTGGAATGATATAAGATTTTGTTCTTTAACCTCACTACCATCCCATTTCTACCTAATGGGGATTCTTAAATTTAGCCCTTCTTAGAACAGAAATAAATGTTAATAATTTCTCAATATAATTTTTCAAAAGATTATAGCCATGGGGATAATCCAAAATCATGAAATTATAGATTAGGCTGAAGAATTGAAAAAATTTAAGGAATCTATGTAGACTGCTTGTTTGTCCTATTTTCATCATCTCTCCCCACCCCCCCACCCCCCACCTCCGGCTTCTGGATAAGGCTGTAACAAGTTTTAAGCATCAGGCTTATAAGATGTATAAAATTAGTGTTGTAGAATATGTTTATTCCTTGACATTTCTTATTAGCTAGGCATAATTACCTCATTGTGAATTGGGCTGGGGAACCCATGATTTTCCCAGTGATGATGGATGACAGGATGTTATCTCAAACTGTGAGATGGGAGGTAATTCAGTTTTCACAGAACATTTATGTAAAACTAATTGAATTAATCCTTGAGTTATGTGGCATGTCTTATTTAAGGTATTATATGCCTAGTGCTTTTACAGGTTAGAAAGCTTCTCCATCATGTACTTTATATTTAGTTATCTGTAGTCCAAGTTCAGTTGGTCTCTTGCAAAAACCTGACTGCAGTTTTGTTTTGGGGCATCAAATGGGTCATTCTACTTCCTTGAAAATGTCATGAATAGCAGATGCAAAAGTAAGTAAAAACAAATTATAAAGCTGCTTTCTAAAGCTAACAAAAGTGTATACTTTGCAGATTAAATTGAAAAGGAAATGCTATAGGAGAGAGGAGGGGGAGACGGTTTCTAGGAATCAGTTAAATGTTGATGGTTTGAGGGGTAAGGATGATCTTTTGAAGCATTCACTCATTTGACTTTTTTTTTCTCTTTTTAATGCCAACAACGTGGAAGACATTCCACTGGGTATCAAAGACAGGAAGATGAAAGACACTCTCTACCAATAAGGCACCGGCAATCTAGTGGGGGAAAAGATAAATACAATAGGTAACATGCAAATTATAGGCTAGAAGTATAAATGGGATGGTATGCAGGGAAAGTACTTGACTCTTGATTTACCCTGGGAAGTGTGGTTGGCTTTCCAGGGGGAGTGACACTTCGGTGGATTCTTAAATGATGAATAGGAGTTAATTAGAAAGAAATATGTGTGTGTGTGTGTGTGTGTGTGTGTGTGTGTGTGTGTGTGTGTGTGGTGAGTTGTGGCTAGTTGAGGGTATTCCAAATAGAATACCTAATGTGAAAAGATGTAGAGAAATGGAAAAATAATGGTGTATGCCGGTACCTATAGATCGCACACATGGAGCCTTATGAAGCACACAGACAAGAACTGGATGTGCAGTGCAGCTTTAGATCGTTAAGGGCCTCCTTCCATTTCATGATGAAGTAATGGGGACCTATTAAGTACACAATTTGAAGAGGGAATGACAATCACATTTTTGTTACAGAAATATTGGGTTGTCAGAAAAGCCATGACACATTTTTGCAGTGAAAAACATAGAAAAAAATACTTAATGATTTTTCCGACAACCCAATATAATTGTAGTGGCAGTAAGGGAGAGGAACCAGAATTGAGAGCTGATTTAGGTCACAGGGATTGTTTTAATAACAGTGGGAAGAAATGATAAACCTGGGTGAGGGTAAAGAAACTGCCTTGAGGTTGAAGGACTATTACAGTCAGAGTAGGGATTCTGAGTTTAGAACAATAAAAGGCCAGGGGTGGAGTGAGAATTTGAAGTTTGATTTTTCACAGATAAACTCAAGACATGACAAGAAGCAGGGTTTGAAATTGGTGCTAGGCTTTCAGAAAGTCCTAATGATTGAGATCAAGGAGCCAGTTCATTTTGTTAAAAATTAAGGTATAAATTTTGCATTCAGTATGAAGTACAGTTTGGGGAATAGTGTTTTGACACATGATATGAAATGACTTGAAAATTGTAGCTACTACTTAGGAAGGTGATAGAGAGCTATACAGATTATGAAGCAGAGAAAGAGATGAAGAATGTGAAAAAAAGATCAAGAGGCAGGGATGGTAGACAGATTAGGCCCTTGCGTAAGATAATGAATGTTGCTCAAGAACGAAAAGATCACTGACAGGAGGCAAAATTCAAAGATAGGTGAGAATTTTGCAGAATCGGTAAAAACCACCAGTCCCTGTATTCAGGAGGCTTCCTGAGTCCCAACAAAGATAAATAAGATATTCACACATAGAGACATTGTAACAAAACTGCAAAACTAAGAGAGAAGTCTTAAAAGTAAACTAACAGAACCACTGTCAGACTAACTGTTGGCGTCTTAAAGTATCAGTGGAAACCAGGAGACAAGTGCTGAGGAAAAGTAATGAGCATCTTAAAAGTGCATACTCATTCAAATTCTGTTTCACGGAGGGCACTGTAAAATATTTTCAATCCAATAAAAACAGAGCTCACCACCACAACCCTCACTAAATAAACAATGCTCTAAGACATGACATTCATGCAAGTCTGAAAAGCCAGGTGGCATGGTGGGCCAGGAAATCAGTCAGTAGGGGGGAAATCCACAGTTATTATGCATGATGTTGATATTTCAGGTACTGGCATAAGATGAGGTTTAAGCACATACTTTAGAAAAACAAAACGGATAGCCATCCTTAGATGGAGTCAGTGTGGGTAATAGGTTTTTGTTTCAGAGCACACACCTCAGAGCATTCAGTCATAGTCACTGGGCAGAAATGGAAGGACGATACAGCCATGAAGACTCGTAAAAACTACGGAAGTACAGCATTAAAATCACAGCTGATAAAATGAAGCCTTCTCTTCATAACTCTCATGGCGCACGCTTTCTCTTGTCACTAGGATCATTGATCAGCCCCTTTGACTTCCAAATACACACACACACACACACACACACACACGTGCATGCACTCACACACAGAATATAAGCCTCCCTCCAAAAAAAAAAAAAAAAACTCAGCTAAATTACCCTCTAGGGAGCTGCTCTGTGGTGATGGTGACGGTGGCTGTATCAGGGGACAGGAGTGATCAGTTTAGCTAGGGAGAATATTTGTACTTGTAGAATATCAGTAGGTACTATATATGCACATAAAAAAATTCCAGGTGTTTGTCTAGAGCCCAGGGAATGGTTTGAAACTGGAGATGTAAATTTATGGAGACCGTTTTCTTAATTAATGATAGATAAACACAGAAAAATGTAATACACTGCACCAACAGGTACAGATACAATAATCCAGTGAATAATCAAGCCACTTGTTTTTGATCGGAAGTAAGGAACTGCATTTGCTGTCAACTATTTATTTGGTGTCACCCTAAGTTTGCTTCCGCTATTAAACAATGAAAGGATAATTGAAGTTTAAAGATAAAAATAAGCATGTGTTTTGATGTTTAAAAAGATACAAAATAGTGGTGGTGACAATTGAGTTCAGCAGAGCACCTTTTTTTTTATTTTTTTTTTAGTTTCAGGTGGTCAGGCACCTACACCGTCTATGAAGTGGTCTCCCTAATAAGACAAGTGTCCATCTGATACCCTGCAAAATCTTTACATTATTGATTATAGTCCCCAAACTGTCTTTCATATCCCCATGGATATATTGTGGTTACTGATTTATACATTCTAATCCCTTTACCTTTCCCCTATCCCCACCCCCTTCCCACCTAGGTAGGCAGCAGAGCCTCTGCATATTCACTTTATTCTTTTGCTCCCCCTTGACTTTCCTCCTTTCTTCTTTTTAATCTTTGGAAATATGGCATAGAAGTCAAAGCAAAATGCTACTTGATTCTCAATTACTTGCCATTTCATTAATATAATTATTATTTTTGCTCACTCTATCTGTAGAATTGCTTTGGAGCCCCCTCTCCAAAGTTCAATTTCCCACCCATTTAATTTCTAAACAATATTTTAATTGCTAAGTAGTTGTTCAGTTATGGCCACATGCTGGGCCCTCCGCTAGAGGCTGTGATGACACAGTGATGAGGAAGGAACGCCACATCCTTATAAATAGCTCATGATTCATGTAAATAGAAAACACATTGTATTCAATTGAAACTGCTTCTATAAATAAACCATGCCCTGTCTACAGAGCTTGGAATTGGGTGGGGAAAATGATTCTAATAGATGATGAAAATGACTGGGCTGGGGTTTGCTTCGTCCACATAATGCACAGTAAGCTAACAAGAGGGACCCCCTGAAGAACTGCTGTTTTAGGGAGAGAGAAAGCTTTGGCTATAAAAAAATTTAAGAAATGATTTGCTAATAAATATTGTTTTTTTTAATAATATGTAAAGCACAAAAATATTTCACTAAATCTAAGTGTCAGTGCCAGGTGTACACAAAATCTGAGAGGCTGTTCACCTTTTCATTCATGTGTGTGGGCAGCGTGTAGGCCCAGCCCCTCAGTGACGCTCAGCAAGATGGCGACCCCTGCTTCGTAAGGGTTTGCCAAACGCTGGGAAATAAATAACCCCTGGGTCTGAAGTTTGAGCCCATTCTAAGAAAAGCTCTGTGTGATCTCCAAGTACCATGGCTGTCTGTGCAAGTTCTACCAAACAGAGAGAGAGAGAGAGAGAGAGGGAGACAGGGAGAGAGATTGAGAGAGGGATTGAAAGAGTAGGAGGGAAGGTGGAGAGATGCTATTTAGTTTTCAGACTAATTTCTATGTTCATTTTTTAAATTTTGAGTTGAGGAGGGATAGTGCTGCTTTCTGAGTTTCTGAATTTCAAATGAAGAAAGTGGTGCATAGGATTTTTTTCTCCTTCATTTGGGATCCCAAAGGACCTCCTCCTTGTCTGAAGGGCCTACTCACTGGTGACTGTGCAGTCCCTGGTAATTGTCAGCCCACGATTTTCATTCCCCTTGAAATATACATAACCAGGGTCTAGGTCAGGGCACAGAGATGCCCGTTGGGCATGACCTATGGAGCCTCCAGTAGATGGAAGGACTTATTTTCCCTGCTGTCTGGCCCTGCGCCTGCCCTTCCTGCCTGCCAGGCAGGTGACTACACTAGGCAGCTGCTGTGTGCAGGCCAGTCCCAGTATCCTGTACCCCAAGGGGGAAAGATATGCTCTCGTTTTCAGGTCTTTCTTACTTTCAGATGCAACGTCACTGAGGAACTGGATTCACATCAAAATGTATTCACTTGCTTGAATTTTTTATTTTTATTTACAATTTCCCTCTTTTGTTGTGTGTGAACATGTGTATGTGCCTATGTGTGAGAGGTAGGTAATAAGAGGCAAGTAAGTTTGACCTTGAAAATACCTCGAAGATGGTTTCCAGTTGAGCAGTTGTGATGGTGTTTAGGAATCTAGATTGTGGAGATTCTCTCTCCTGGATTCCTGTTTCTATGTGCACTGTGGGTGCAAGTAGAGAGAACGTATTCTGCTTGGGGATGGTCTATCTATATGAAAAGCTCAACTTGCGTTAGAAGTAATAATGGAGCTAGTGACTTAGGTCACATATTCCAACATCTCTATACCTTTGTCTGTAATTTAAAAAAAGGGAAAATTATTTTAGCCAAGAACAACAATGGCTTGCTTATATTTATCAGTGTTAGATGACTAGACAGTAAAATAAATGATACCCCAATGTAAAAAGAAGTAGATAACTTTTCCCATCACCTAATTCACTTAATTTTCTCTTTCAATCGTCAGGAAACTTTCAGTGAACTGACTTCCCAATTGGGTTCCCAATTACCTTATTGCCCTACAAAAATATATGGAAAACAAGAGGGTATATTAGTTAGTTATTGGGAAAACAACTCAGTATACAAAATATATACATTTAATTTAAATGTGGTAAAATAAACCAGAATAATTTTTTTCTTGAAATGCCATGTTCTTAAAAATGCTTTAAAAAGTCATTTTTGTTAATGAAATTGTTCTCTATTTTAATTTCACAAAGAACATTTGCTCCTTAAACCAATGATGAATTATTTTGCAAATCAGAAACTCATTTCCATAATACAAAATCCCCAATTTAACCCTTCCCCCAAATACCTGATTTATGTTATCCATTCATGCCTCCTTTCAACAAATACTGATTGAGGCTTGACTTGTGTGCATTTAGTGTTCTAGGAGTTGGGAATACAAGAGTGAATAAGCAAATATAGACTTACCCTCACCAATGGTTAGTCGATGGGCAAAGCAAGTCATTAAATAAGCAATAATATAAAGAACAATATGTATTCTGGTAAAAGAAACCCTTGGCAATGTTGAGTGTCTTCTTTTGCTTCATGCTGAATTTGTGAGTATATGTGTACGCATCGTGTCCTTAATTTGATAGAATATCGAAAAGGTTTAAGTTGCATAATGGAAGCATTAGGTATGTTAGAGAATCCAAAAAGAAAGAGATTTGAGGTGCTTAATTTCTGTTAGCTAAAGTACATTTGCTGATACCTATTTCACTCTTAATATTTTCTTTATAGCAGAGTACCTACATATTATATAGAACAAACTGTCATCATAAAATCATCATCAATATTATTGGTTATATATAGCAATACTTATTCCTTTTAAATGTTTTTACTAACTCCAACATCTATGTATCTCCAAATACTATATTACCACTAACATCCTTCTCATGTTTTCAGTAAAAGTATAAACGAAAATAGAAAGCTATAGAGTTGCTATATACATGCAATAATTTTGCAATTTAAATAAATTTAACTGGAGTAATCTAAAAGATACTGTGCAAATGAAATGCTATTTTGAAACAACATCAGAACTCTGAACAGATATTCAAATTGCACAGTATATCTAAGTAAGCTTCACTGATTTAAAAGGCTTATGCAAAATTACCTGGATTGTTCTAATTATTATGTTTCAAAAAAATTCATGATTCACGTTAAAACAATCTGATGTAGGAATTTAATAAAATAAGTGAAATAAGAATATATACTGTACTTAATGTTTTAGGGCTCTTTTAAGTATGCTTATGTATTTAATTTAGTGCTATTAATTTCTGCAAATTATATTTGAATCATCGTAAACCCATTATTTGTCATTTCAACATTAGCAAATTTAGCCTTGACTAAACAATGACATTTGAACCACACTAAAAGTTGCCTATTTGATTTTCACCAATCTTCTTTGTTCTTATTTCGATTTTATTGCATCTATCTTATTCCCTTTGGCAGCATATCTTTTGATAGAGTTTGAGGTTAGTGATTGCTTTTTAGTAATTTGACCATTGCACCTTTGTGTTTAGGTATTGCAGAGATGACTATTGCATTTATTTTTCATAATCTGTACCTTTCTCTAGCTACTCTGATCCCTACTGCACATCAGACCCCACACACACGTACACACAATAACAGCAGAATAAATGAGCACCTATTCTATGTCAAGAGTGCTTTGAAATATAGGCAAAGTTTTCCATACTTTAAAAAGAAGTACTTATTTCATCCAGCACTCTGATTTTCAGAGAGACAACCACTGAAAATTAGGGAGACAAAAGTTACCAAAGTTATATGGTGTTAGTATTAAACTCAAAGAAGTACTGGATTTTTCTTTAATTTATTTTTCTTACCCAGCAAAGTCCAGAGCTTAGACACATTTTATAATGTCTTATATTAGCTTCAGGAAAAATAATTACAAAATGAAACTGATAAAGCTTTTTAAAAATAAATGGTACATTATTCTAATTTTTTTCTAACTTCTTAAAATTCATGTGATTAGTTGGCGATGAAAATGATCATATTGGCTGAGAGTATTAGGTGATTAGATGGTGATGACGAAATCGAGGCCAGTGAAAGTTACACTTGCCGCTCAGCCAGCTACAAATTATTGAATATCAATCTATTTTCTCCCAAATAACAGAGTGTCTTTTATTATTATTAAGGATAAATGAAATTTTTGATGCTAATTTTTTTCAAGGAAAGATCTTTATTTTAAAGAGATTGAATTTCATCCAGCATATTTGCTTCTAGAAATTATATAAAACAATCATTAATGATATAGAAAAATCTCCATTCAAGAATCTCTAAGTGTGAAGAAAAAAATGTTATGGAGGGGTTTCCACCAGCATGAAACACGGAGTCTTAGGGATTTCCTGGCAGGACTTAAAGTGTTTTTTAACCAAAGTGTAATTTTTATTTAGAATAAAGTAGAGGGTTACCAAGCTTGATTGCTATATTTTAATGTTCCTTTTCCCACTTCAAGATAGTCTTAGTTAAAAACTTTTCTCTTCCTTTTCATTGAATTTTTCAACAATAGCAGTGATATCTAAGAGTCAGAAGGGAACATAGAACCATAATCATGGCTTAAGAATTCTTTACCCACTTCAATTATTTATTTTTCAAGTTTTTACAACAACAAAGAAATGCAATGCAGTGAATCTATTGAATAATCCTGTGGAGGCCTACTGCAGAGGGGAGCTTAATTCTCAAAGCTAGAAATGATACTAGAAGCAAACCAAGACAACTTGACCATTTTTTTCTGCCATTGTTTTAGCACTGTTCACATCACCAAAACATGCTTTTGTATTGGAATTTTATTTCCTGACAGGTGAGAGGGATGTCATAGTTATTCCCAATCTGGAATCTTTAGAGAATACAGTTTCCTTCAACCTTCATTTATTTCTGTTGGAACATAATTGGCAAAAGTAATGAAGAAAAAAAAAAGTGAACCCAGTGGACATAGAGCAAGTTGCAGATAAACTCAGGATGGGATTATCTGAGGAACTGAATGGTACAGTGCTTCTAATCATCAGTGTTTTCCATATTGTGAAAAGGAAAAAATAATGCAGTGATTCCAATGATAAAATCCTTTATTGACAACGCAAGGATGATACATTTATAAAGATGAGGACAGGCAGAAAAATGGAAGTAGACTAATACTCTTGGAATATTCCAATGGATATGGCTTCAAAGTTTCAACATGCAAAAAAAAAATGTCTTTGTGAATGTGATATTTCCTGTCCACACAGATGCTTCCTGGGGAAAGTTTAAAAATCCCAAATGCAATGATCAATTTTATTATATGAACAAATATGACCATTATTTGTTTGGGTTTTTTTGTATTTGATATATTGTTGCCTGTTCATTTTTATATTTTCCATTCTTAGCTGTTCAATAGCTTAGGTTGCAAAATGCTTGAAACCCAAGTCAGGGCTTGTTTTTACTAGTGGATTCTCCAGACTGAAGATGACATAAAAAAAAATACAGTATTCGGCATCATAACTCAGCTTTTTTTTTCAGTACAGCATAAAGCTATTTATAGAGATAATCATATGTATATCTATAAATATATTTTAAAATCACATGCTGTGTCTTCTTTTTGTTTATAATCTCATATTCATCAAAATGGAGAACTTCCAAGTTTAAAATTAGCTTTGATGTATTCACAGAGGGCAGTCTCCATAGTCCTGTTTGAACATCTGAACATCAGGATGGAAAGATGCATCCTTTGCCTTTCTATCCTTCATTTTATGCTGAATCTTATTTCAGTTAGTCTAGATCTTAGACCTTGAGACTTGGTAATCTTCAAGTGTACAGTGTTGAAAAGACAGCATCATGAGGCAGTTCTTCAGGAGCCTCCTGTAAGAAGCTGAGGCTTCAGCTGTGTTCATAGTCACTTGGAAGTGCTGGAAGATGAAGGTGTGGGTGGGACTTGTGCTTCCTCTCCTGAAAAGCTATAAGCAAGCTGAAATGTCTACTCCATATCAAAGGTAATTAATATACTGCTCCATTGAGCAGGCTACTTTTAAAACCTTTGTTTAATTCGTATATCCAACAATTTTTTCATTATTGTTACAGCACGTACAATCCCAATACTTTTATATGCAGGTTTTGTTTGTTTCAGGGAAATCCCTCACCCACACACACAGAAGCAAATCAGGTCTCTAAGACATCAAAATACTTATGAAATTCTGAGCTATTCATTCAAATGAAATAATACAGAATTGAGATGGGTGACTCAACATTTTGGCATTGAAGAGTTGGAATAATGAAACGTTTTAAAGCATCCCTGACATGATCTGTCACCATTGCTTTCCAATGATCGCTTAGTGCAAATAAAGGATGAGAATGGAAGGAGCCCTGGATCACATGTCTGAAGCCAAAGGTAGTGGACTGTATGAACCTGGGCAAGTCCCTCACTTTCCCTCTCTCTCCACATAGAAAATAGGGATAATAACTCATTTTACTCCTCTCTCATAAATTTCTAGGATCAAGTGAGGTCATGGCTTTATAATTATTTCCATAAGCGTATATTACTATTCAAAGGCCCTAGTTGCCAAGAATCATTTGGTTTTGTTAGAGGAGACTCTAAATTACAGCCACTAGGTGGCGCAACCTCATTGCACTCTCCCAATGGGCCCGTTAGAGACCGCCAGGCAGTAGGTCCTTTCAGGTGGAGACTTTGCTGACTTCGTTGAAACTAAAGTGACCTTCCTTTGCATATGCTATGATGAACTTGGGAGCATCTGTGTCTGCTTCATCTTATCAGATAAAGAGTGTATTATTAATAACCTGCAAGACCTGCCCCAAGTAGCACAAACGCCTCCAATTCTAGACTTAAGAGGCTACTTAAAAATACTCCTAAAAACGAAGGAGTCAGCGGAGTAAATTTAATCTCTTTAAAATTTAGAGTACATTACCAAGTTTGCTTTTTAATCTGCAGGTGTTCTCCTTTTACTTTCCATAATTCAAAGAACAACAACAAAAAAACCTCGCAAGTATCAGCAACATAGAATTAAATTTTCAAACGACAAGCTGACTTTTAGGAGCTAGGGCCTGACCTGTCCCTATATCATCGTGTTTAGGGTTGTCTTTTTATATGGACTCTAGAACACAGCACAGCACAAAATGCAAAGTTTTCTAAAAGATAGTCTGTTTTATAAAAAGTTAAATCTCCTATGCTATCTCAGTTATAGAGCTTTCCTTTTAACTGTTACTTAACATAGCATGACATTTTTTCCAGTAATTCTCCGGTGTATATTTTTTTTCCTGTGGTTAATCAACTTCTTATGTGAAAAGTTTTATTTGCACTTAAAGAGAACTGGATAAAGGTAAATATATACAGTGTTCAGAAAATATGCCTCACGGGGAAAGTAGTATATATGAAATAATTAACACTATAACCCAGGATTCAAATGTAAATGCTTGACAAAGGAAACATCTGATTTACTCATTTGAAACAAATATAATCTGGGGGAAAAAAACCTCAATAACTTCACTGTCAGTACATTAAAAAAACACTATGTAAGTTTTATTGTATTACGTATAACACCAAAGAGTAATCTTTAAGAATGTTTTTAGTATAAAAACAGCTCTATATATTCATATGTTTCTTGATGATTTAAGATATCAACGTGCCTTTATGAGAATCTGAATATCTACATGAACAATGAAAATTAAAAATTCCCAGGTAGTGTGTGGAAAGGAAAGTAACAAAGTTAATTCATAGTATGGCTGGTAATATTATTTTTAAAAACATTTTAAAGCAGTGTGAGTAAGAGAAAAAAAACACAAGGCATAGACTGGGAGGAATATTTATAAAACAACATACCTGTAAAGGACTTATATCCAAAATATAGAAAGAATTCTAAGAAAACAAACAGCTCATTGGGCAAAAAGATCTGAACAGGTTTCTCAGGAAAGAAGATTTTTAGAGGGCACATAAACATGAAAAGGTGCTCAACATCATATATCATTTAATTACAAATTAAAACTAGATACCACTACATACCTATTAGTGTGGCTAAAATCCAAAAGACTGACAACACCAAATGCTGATAAGGATGTGGAAAACAGGAACCCTCATTTATTGCTCGTGCGAATGCAAAATGGTACAGCTACTTTGGAAGACAGTTGGCAGTGTAAGACTAAACATACATTTACCATATGATCTAGCAATCACTCTCTTTGGTGTTTACCCAAAGGTGTTGAAAACATATCCACACAAAAACTGGCACAGGAATGCTTGTAACAAGCTTATTCATAACTGCCAAAACTTGGAAGCAACTAAAATGTCCTGCAATGGGGCAATGAATAAACTTTGGTGCATCCGTACAATGGGACGCTATTTAGTGCTAATAAGAAATGAGCTCTCAAACTACAGATGGACATGAAGGAGCATTACATACCAATTGCTAAGTAAAAGAAGCCAGTCTGACAGTGCTATATATTCTATGATTCCAACCATGTGAAATTCTAGAAAATGCAAAACTATGGAGACAGTAAAATGACTAGTGGTAGCCAAAGTGTTTTTTGGTGGGTGGGGTGAAGCGGGGTACAGAACAGGTAAAGCATCCTATTTTTCCCTTACAAATTTGGCCAAAAAATACACATTTTACATGGCAAAATACGGTACTAATGCAATATGTTAATAGAGGACCTTGTAGAGGGAGAGGCATATGGGGCTCTACACTCTACTCAATTTTTCAGTAAACCTAAAATTGCTCTAAACAGTAGTCTATTAATTTTAAAAACAGTGCTAATTACTTTTATCATTAATAGCTTGGTACAATACACATAATTTAGAAAGAAATTATTATATTCCATAAGCATCAAGTAAATTTTACAGTAGTTTCTTTTTAATTTGGCAAGCTCAGTTTTTAAAGTTAATTCCTAGATAGATGAGTTTTCCATTAACATTATGTTTCCATTTTCAATGTGATTCAATGACTTAAAATTTGGGGATGTGATATTTAATTATTTGCATTATGTAACACTAACTACACATCCATAATATAAATATTTCTAGGTTTTATTTAAAGCAATCCCTTTTTATGTTTTTTTCTCTCCAGTTTATTTCTGACAAATGTAATTCAGAGTCGGCAGTAAGTTGCTTAGAACAGGTAAGTGTTCACTGATAGAACCTTCCGACCCTGAAGCCCAAGTTTCTGTTATAATAAAAGGTAGTTTGTTTTAAACAGTATCTCACTTATGTTGTTACATTTATTAAGGCTTTCATGGGGGATGTGTTAAGTTTGCAGTGCTGCTTTTGTAGAAAGTTTATATGTTCTTTAGTATGGGAATGTTCAAGAAGCTTTAAAAAAACACACAAAACACCATAGAATGTTATGCAACAATTTAAAAAGGAATAAACTAGAGTTACAGGTATCCTATTTTAATTAAGTTAGATGTTTTTAGTAAAGGTAACATATGATAAAGAAAAACCAAAATGGTGGTGAAGAGCACATACTAAAAAAGTAAGTCTCTCTTTCAATTTGGGGGTGGGGGGAATTTGCTCATTGTGTACTTTTCCTGGGAGCATCCTAATCCTTTCATTCCTTTTATTTGTTTTTATTTACCAATTTATTTTAGTGACGGTTTGTCTTATCACATATCAAATTATCTCAGTCCTCACAATGAATCACTGAATACATTTAACACAATTTAACCAGTCCCTGTTAATGGGCCTTAAGGATATTTCCAAGCTTTGATTTATTAATAAAGTTACAATAATCATTCTAGTATGTATGTCTTTGTCCACATGAGCAAATATATCTGCAGAATAAATTCCTATAAATGGAATTGCTTGGCAAACATTTGAGTACATTTACATTTTTAATACACATTGCCAAATCTTAAAAGAGATTATGTAAATACCTATCAATGGCCTTAGAAGACTATAAAAATCACTATACAATTTTGTTTTTCCACTGAGGCCATTCAGATTCCAACTAATGAATTCATGAATGAACATCATGAATTTTACTGACAAGGGCTTAAAGATAGCTGTCAATGTAAAAAGATTTATATTATACTTATGTCATGGCTAAATAAAGCTAAATGTAGAAATATCATCAAATTGATTGATGTGTATATTGTATTACTTATTTTATTGGAAATCAAATATACATTACGTTAATGGAAAAATAATTCACATAAAAAGAAAAATACTTTACGCAGTAATTAAACATAAGGAAATAATCTAGGTCATGTGATCAGCAAACCAAGACCTTTTAACTGTGGAGAATATAGTACAAGATGAAAAGCAGTAGCGACAAGAGATAAAGAACTTCGAAGAATTTACTTTAAGGGAAGAGCTTCTCAATGGTGGGAAAAACTGTAAACCCATCTTGTGCCACACTTTACTACATTACTAGGAAAACACTCTTGCTATTATTTTAGAATTTGGAGAAGTTGTTAAACATCTACAACTTCTGTGTTACTTTGTTTTTTCCTACGTAGCTGACAGTTATCTGGGGAGTACGTGTAAAAACGAGAACAAGGTAGGGAGTTTATAGAATAAAATTATATAATAAAATTCCACTCCCAGTTGTGATGGACTAGCATGCAGTTGACCACTGCTCTTAGGAAAATGACTGATAATGTCAGATAAAATTTGTAAAAAATGTTTGAGAGCATCAAACAGCTGCTGAAGCAGTCACAGCTGGAAAGGCCATTACCAGGAGAGAAGGGAAGACACTGATGTGAGCTAGACTTGCTGCAGTCTGGCTTCTGGCAAGGGTATTTGCTTTTGGCTGATGGAGGACAAGACACCAAGGAGCAGCTGCTGAGAGCGGAGAAAGCACTAGGGCTTTCTGCAGCCTCTTGGAGCTTGGCATCGAATTTTGCTATGAGATCCAGGAATGAGGAACCCGGAAAGACGAGAGACACAAAGAAATGAGCCCAATACTCAGTATGAATTCCGTCTTGAGTTATTTATTAATTAAGCTGGTCAGGGCAACTTAACTAAAAACATGTCGATACTCTAAATATCTTTTCATAGACTTCCCCTTCCCCCGCCCCTCCCCGCCCGCCCGCCTAAGGAGCTGAAGCCAGCTAGAAGAATTCTTTCAGTGGTAAGCTCAGTGTGAGGCAGCTGAGTGGAAGAGGCACATGCTTTAAAGTTAATTAGACGTGGGTTCAAATCCAGTGCCTGGAATTTACTGGCCATGTAGCATTTGACCAAAAATAAGAAAAAAAATTACATCAGTTTCTATGTATTAATATATAAACAGAGGGAAATAATACCCAAACTGATGGACTACTAAGAAAGTGGGAACTATGGATGGGAGAAGTGGATGGAGATAGTCTCAGAGACACAGAGGAAGAACTGAGGGTTGTTAGTTTGGAGGGGGTGGGGATGAAGGAGAGGGGAAGGGATGAGACAATACAAATTGGTAATTGTAATATGGCCTCAGGGATAGAAAAAGATAGTCCAAG
>NW_017731726.1:1157337-1169117 GCF_001890085.2 Hipposideros armiger
AGGGCAGTGGATGGGGGGTGGGGGGTTGTTACTTTGTGAGGGTGAAAAGGGTAACTATTGCATTGTTCTGTACACCTGAAACTAACAATAAATAAATAAATTTAAAAAAAAAATGAAAGTGGGAACAAACAGAAGTGCACTTCCGAGTATGCAGCAGCGCTCCATGTATCAGCAGAAGCTATCACACCCTCACACCGCTGTGGAAACCTGCCATTAAAAATTCATCTGGACATCATACATCTCTATTACAATTCTCAGTATTTCATAATAAAAAATAATTAAAAGGAAAAAAAAAGAAGAAGATATGTTCCTGTCAATCCATGTTACCAATTGACACATAGATGGTGTGAAATTGGTTCCTTATTGTCTTAAAAAAAAAAATCACCTGGAATTCAGTGGCAGGAGAAGTTTCAGGCTCCTGACTGTGAACTTCTCTCTCCCTTTCTCAATGCAAAATCCAACTGCCAGGCAGTCCAGGCACCCCTGGCTCTAATGCTTGGGGTCCCCCTAGAGCAGCGGTTCTCAACCTGTGGGTCGCGACCCCTTTGGGGGTCGAACGACCCTTTCACAGGGGTCGCCTAAGACCATCGGAAAATACATATTTTCGATGGTCTTAGGAACCGAGACACCGCTCCTCTAGCTGTCTCAAGGTGAGTCCACCCACATGCAGATACGCCCACATAAGAGTACCCGGCTTCAAGACAAAATTTCATTTATTTGTAATTAGAAATAAATATTTCAAAATATATAATTACATATTGTTTTTGTGATTAATCACTATGCTTTAATTATGTTCAATTTGTAACAATGAAAATACATCCTGCACATCAGATATTTACATTACGATTCATAACAGTAGCAAAATTGCAGTTGTAGAGTAGCAACGAAAATAATTTGATGGTTGGGGGTCCCCACAACATGAGGAACTGTAGTAAGGGGTCGCAGCATTAGGAAGGTTGAGACCCACTACCCTAGAGGCTTCACAGAAAGTGGCCATCAGAAGTCCCAGGGCTGCCAAGTGAGCAGGGAAGGCCGCAGTGGGATTTAGTTACTGGATTCCAATGTTCTGTGGCATCAGGCATGATAGTACTTTCTCGGCGGTTCAAAAAACCTTCTCCCCTTTGAAAATTGCAAATGTCTCTTTTTCTCATCATAAAAAGATATTTCTCATCATAAAAAGTATATTAAAATTTGAAAATCGGAAATAAAGAAAATCATAGAGAAGAAAATAAAATTACTTATTTTCCTAACTGTCCCCTTTTATTGATCGCTTTCCTCAAATAACCAGATTTTATTTTTACTCAGCTTTATTGAGGTATAATTGATACATAAAGATTATATATACTTAAGGTGTACAGCATGATGGTTTGATATATATATATATATATATATATATATATATATATATATATACACTGTGAAATGATGACCACGATCAAGCTAATTAACATATCTATCCCCTCACGTAGTTATCTTTTGTGTGTGTGTGTGGCTAGAACACTGCTACCCTCTTAGCAGATTACAAGTGTACAATGCATTACTATTAACTATATAGCCACCATATTTTAAACTATCTTCCCTTCCATTCCCCCTTGCCTCATACACACTATATATGGAAATTTTTATTGCCTGAGTTTTTCTTATCTCATTCTATTGGAAGCCTTTCCTATAACTACATATTCTTTGAAAATATAAGCATGAATAATTGTGTCACATTCATTTTTGAATTGGAATCGTTTATTCAGCCATATACCTGTTGGTTTATTAACTCTCCTTTCTGACTCTTTTTTTAGGTATGCTCATGCTAATTTTCATTTTTAGTTATACTAATACTTTAAGTATATAAAGCTTTTTATCTCTACTATCAGTCGGTTGGTTGCCCCACCAATGGAAATAATCATCTGAATAAAAATATGTATTGTTTGTGTTTTGCAGCTTATATTTAATGGGACTCTACTTTTGAGGAAGATTGTCAGCAGCCCATAAAACATTTGCATGGGAATTGAAACAAGTAGCCCCTTCCTTGTGGCAGACCACACCCATGCCAGGGCTCAGCAGTTAGATCAGTGAATGCAGCCCCTTCCATCCTTTGGCTAAGTGCACTAAGCAGAGAATAAACTGCAAAACTTAATGACATAGCAGTGATCCAACATAGCTGTGATCTATTCCACTTTCTGACTTATGCTCTGAGATACCCTATCTGCTTCCCCATGCTAAGTAAGATTCTTATACCTGTGATATTGTCACAAGGCGGAAACTCCAACATGAGGTCTCCATATAAGCTCCTTTTCCTGAAACGCCTGTAATTGAAAAGCAGAACACCATAGTCATGTTCAAGAACAGTTGAAAGGGCTTCTGAGTTAAATAAGTAAAACATAATGAGAGCCATTAAGTAGGGCGTCCATTAATGATAAATGACATGGTACAGCTGTGTTACATGTTAGGCACCGACTCATGTATCCTCAACCCTCTCTCATTTCCCCTTCACAGCAGCACCTTCTAACATTGGTCTTCATGATCTGCTTACAGTGACATTACACATTCCTTCCCAATATGCTGGTGTGTCCTTTCACAGAGACTTTACACATTTTAGAAATAAATACATAGGGATTTATGTAGGGCACATCTCATTCCTATGTTCACAACTGGTATGCTGATATTTATAGATAAATATTAGGAATCAATTGTTGTGAACGAACAAAATAGATGAATTTCAGCTCAGCAACATTCAGTGTGCATAATGATGGCTATCTTCTATCCTGGGCATATAAAGTCTATTTTTTTTATTTATTGGAAAGTGAAAATCTACCATGTCTGGTACTGTGTTGGACACATGGTATTGACTTAATAAATATGGGTTGATACATGCATAAATGCTCACTTCAAAGCAGATGTTTACTTATGATGCCGGCACAGCTAATGTTTTAGCTTGATTAACTGAATCAGAGAGAAATAAAGAAGTGAACATTGTACTTTGAGTGAACATACAACTCCATGAGTTATGCCATTGAATTCCTACCAGCTCTGATCATTCTTAAAGCAGTGCTCCTTGGCATTCACTGTGCATGAAAATCAACTGGGATTTTGTCAGGATTCTGATCCAGTGGCTCTGGGGGAATTCTGCATTTCTCACAAGCTGCCAGGCGATGTTGGTGCTGCTGGTCTGAAGACTTCACTTGGTTTCAATGCTCTATCATAGTTGGCTGCACACTGGAATCACCAGGGAAGCTAGAAAAGCTACTGATACTGGTTTCCACTCCCGAGATATTTGGATTCCATTGGTGTGTCAAGAAAATGGGGCATTGAGGTTTCTACTGCTCCCCAGGTGGTTGTAGCATATAGACGTTTGAGAAGCGTTGTGTGCAGAGAACCAGTTCATAAACCTCTCCTAGGTTGTTCGTTCCCATTAGCCCTGCTGAGTTGGCCCCAGCTGAAGTCCAGGATGTGATGTCTGATGAAGTATTGCCATCCACGGACTTGTAAAATTGAGACTGTGTGACCCTGGTTATTGCCTAATGCAGAATGGAGAGTGAAGTCAATCTGGGCTGCTGGCTATTTTCTGACACTTGAGAAATAGAAACATCAGTCTGTGTAGAGTTTGAAAAATGAAGCCAAAGTCAATAGGAATTGAGGAGATCTTGGGGCCCTTGGTTTTGGTTCTGCCCTTTTGAGATTCAGCTACGCTCACTGCCTTTAGCCTCCATGAACTATTCCTGCATCTTTGAAAGAAACTCCCCTTTAGGGTTTTGCTAGCTTGCTATCAAATGATGCTTGACTGAGATAATAGCTGATCAATTTAAGCAACAGAGTTTGAAAGTCCCACTGATTATTAAATTATAAATGAGTACACGTGCTTGCATATTCTTCATAGGCATATGCTGCCAAAATAGCACCTTTGCTGGAAAAATAGGCAAATGAATGCCTGTGGGAGGATGTTAAGAAAAGGGGCGGCCACATCTTTCCTGATGACATGTGACCATGTTTATCCTACAACTATCGTAGATTCTCAGCTTTGTTGACGCCTCACCAGAAAGAGACTGCAATCATAGATAAAAGTTGTATGAAGATCAAGGGTCCCACCTTTAAGGAGCTTCCTGTACAGTTTCCTTTACTTGTGCATCGTTTTATAGGTGCTTATGTATTGGACAGTAATTCAGGATTTAGGGTCTGGTCATCTGCATTCAGATTATAGCTCGGCCACTTTTTGTTGTGTCACCCTGAGCACCCATTTGTGTATCTATGAAACAGGGATGATAAAGTTATCCTCCTCAATGGATATTCACGTGGTTAAATGATTTTAAATCAAGGACTTGGAATAGTACCGTATCTATAGTGATCTGTAATCAGTCATTTCTAGCCATTATTACTATTGTTGCTCTCACTATTCTTTTATCCCCAGATCTATATTTGTTTTCCCCAACTTCATTGCTGCCTCTTTAAAGACAGGTTTTTATGCCTTTTAATCTTGCGCATCTTATCACAGGTCCTCATATGTCTCAAAGTCCAGGAGTAGCATAATCAGTGTTGTTAACTAGTTAGCATTTTGGGGATCTCTCATTATGATTATCAGGTCAAATGTATTTCTTTCCTAAAGCGTTATTCTTAGAAATAGGTATATTCATGCAAATGAAGCCTTCAGGGGAAAAAAATCGTATAAGAGTATTTTCACTAATACTGTTTCCTTGTGTTTTCGGAGAGTGGGCCCTTTTCGGTGCGAAATCCAGGTCCTTGGCAACTAGAGCAAGGAATTGAACGAGATACCAGAGTAAAACGCTGAAAAAGTAGTTTATTTGAAAAGATAATACATTTCAAAGAGTAGAAGTAGGCCCGAGCCAGTAGAGAATAGCTCAAGGGCCCATTATTAGAAAAGAAATTACATTCCAAAGAGTTTGGAGTGGGCCACGCACAAGGGCGAGGCTCAAAGGGCTCGAAAAGGAAGAAGCTGTCAAGAGAGCAGGAGTCCAAAAAGGGAAAAAGGCTCGAAATTTCCAGGACTTGCAGTTTTTATCCCTTCTCTAGAATGGGCTGTTCCCCTAAGGGCGTGGGACCACTTGATTGGCACCTGTGATTGACAGGATGTACTGCGCAGGTGCAAGTGACTGGTCTGATCTAATTGTACCCATTTGTTTTAGGGGTAGATAGTTACAATGAAAAGAAGTTTTGGGAGGAGAGGGAGGTCACCGGGGGGTTACATTCTGTGGGACATGCAGGAATGCAGAGACCCAATGTCTGTCTCTAACTGCCTACCTAGCCTTCCCCTTGAGAGATGTGATCCCCATGAAATCTCTATGGGAAGCTGAGGGATAGGAGGTCTCTTCTTCTGTATCTGCCTCCTGTTGGGTATGGTCGTAGAGCCATCCCTGCCTATTGGGGGATTCACGGAACTCTCACCCTGATCTCAGATGAGAGGAAGGGGTCTCGAGCTCCGCCTAGATGACCGCGTTGGCTTCTTTGGTTGTGACGAGCAATCTTGTCGTGGTATCCTCTGTATCCCCAAAGTCCTTGAATGAGGAAAAATAGATTTTAATTAATAAATCTGTTAGCTCTCATGAAGCCTGTTGCTATTCAGCCTGTTACTCAGGTGGCGTCAGTTGTCTGGGCCCAGAATGGGTTTGGCATTTAGCTTACTAGCCTGGGGGACATTAGGAAGTCACAGACTTTCAAATAGTTATCTGAAGCAGGAGACTTCTATTGTTTAGGATTCAGAAACTGATTTACAAAGCAATCAAGAAGCAGGGGGATAGAACTTTAGGATTCAGGCTAGGAGCAATCTTTTGTGTAGGATTTACAAACTGGTTAGAAAAGTAATCAAAGCCAAGAGCTAAGGAACTAAGAAACTAGGGAGGAGACTTAACATTTCTATACTTAATATTTCTATAGGAAAGAAAACTTAAAATTCCTTGGGGGGGCCTCTCTTGGCTGGTAACACTTGCTGGTAAATATTTCCATGAAGTGGTGGATGAAAATCAACTCTGAACAATACCTATAGATTATTGCTTTGGTTTCATATTTATAAACCCCAAATCTTATGAAGAAAATGGATGTGAAATTAATTAAAGATAACGGGAATGCTGACAGGAAAGTTGGCTAAAATAGTTTGAATGCATACTTTATCATCATTAAAATGAATAAAACCAAAAGAATGGATATATCCAGGAATGTTTTATTTAAACTATATTCTAAAATCCCCTGCCTTGCCTTTTACATCCTAAAAAATATTTGCACTGCTGCATAAACAAACCATGCTCTCATCAGTTTGGCTGTAGGCTATGTCATCTCAGGCAGGTTATAATTTTTATTTTATTCCTCTGACTAATGCTGTGGTACTCAGTGGTTGAGACATAGCATTTGTTTATAACCTTCAACACTGTGTAAACTTGTTTTCTTCTTTGGCAGAAGACTCTTCTAATTACAATTTTAAATGATTTCCTTTGCACTCACCAAAGCAATGCCATAGCAGGAAGGCAAGGTACATTATAAATATTTAAAGTAGTAAATGATTCTAGTCCTTTTGAATATAAGATTTTTTATTATCTTGTCATACAGCTAAAGGAGTGTCCCTAATCCCTATGATGACTTGGATGATGTCTGTTTCAAAATAAGCATAATATCAGTTGAATGATACATCTCAAATTATTTATATATTCAGCAATTATGATATGCCAACTGCCTTTCTCAGATATTGGAAATAGCAACATAAATAGAACACAGTCCTACTCGTAATAAATGTTAATAGGTTGCTACATATACAAAAATAAAAGAATGCCGTGGGTACAGTGAGGACATGAAGCTGAGCATGTTTATTTCCGCTTGGGGAGTGAGGCATGGTGTCAAAGAATAGGTACCCTTGTGCTGAGTCAAGAAAGCTCATTTACTTTTAACTGTGTGATGAAAACCTACTCTCCATGAGAATTTGTTTTAAGGTGCTAGGGATGTAAGGATTTATATGCTCAAAATCTGTGTTCTGAGGAAGCCTGTGAGCTGGTGAGGAAAGCCTACCTTCCTAAGCAAATAGCAGTGTTAAAAAATACACACAGGCTACAATGACAGGGTAATAGGCAGGGGAGGCAGTAAGGGAGACAATCAGTACAGGCTGGGTAGTTCGGGAATCCTTAGATGAAATGTCAGCTAAGCTGATTTTTTTTTTCTTAAAGATTTTATTGGGGATTTGGGGGAGGGGAACAGCATTGGGGAATCGGGGAAGGGGAACAGAGAAGTTGCTGTCCTTTTGTTCTTTAGTCTAGCTGTGGAGGATGTCGCTTCTCTGGCCCATGTTGGTATTGTGATCACTGCGCTCTTCCCAGGTGAGGCAGTCGGTAGCCGTCAATTGGACAGCCACTCACGGTGGCTCTTGGCAGCTCACACTGGCTGCTGGCCTCACGGTAGCTTACGGCAGCCCACTGCATCTTCACTGCAGCCTATGCTGTCGCCAGATACTCACGGCAGCCCAGCTCCAGGTCGAGCTGTTGTTCACCATCTTAGCTGTAGAGGGCACAGCATCACTGGCCCTCATGTGGGGTCCGAACCAGGGCCTTGCTGCTCAGAGCTGGCGTCCCAAGCCAACACCTAACCAACAAGCCACTCAGCTGGCCCCTAAGCTGATTTTTTAAAGCATGAGTTGGAGGCGTAGGGTAAGAACATCCCAGGTATATACTGTGAGCAAAAACACAGATGACATGGCATGTCTGAGGAGCTATAACTTTATTCATCTGCACCTTTGGGAAAGAAAGGAAGGCAGCTTTGTCAATATGCATAGATGTGTTTGAAGAAGTAGGAAAGGGTCAGATCATTCAAGATCTTGTGTTCCAGGTTAAGTAGGTCAGGTGGTGTTCTATAGAAGAGACTGGTGGGCTGGCGTTAAGCTCCACCCTCCAGGTCAGTCTGGCTGCCATAGAGGATGGATTAGAAGTAATCCATTTGGTCTCCAGTAAAACAAATCACTTGTATTAGGTACATTATCTCTTCCAATGGACAGCTATCTTTTTCATGATTTCTCTCAGGAGAACAATTTGCTTTTACTGGGTATGTACTGTAATCAATCAGCAGTTCTAACAATAATCAATCAGCAACTGTTTATTGAGATCCTGGTAATGACATCATTTTACACATAATGTGTGTATGTAGAAGCCAGATGCAAGCCACGTGTTGCCTGGCCCCTCTTCCATTTGTGATTTGGTCTTCGATCTCTTTCCCTTTGGCTCATACTTCTGCAGTCTCACCAACCACTGTAGTGCTGCTATAAAATCAGTCTCCATCACACCCATTCCCTCTGCCTGGAGAGCTTTTCTCCAAAATCTTCAAACTCCTGTCTTCTGACTCATTTAGATTCTAGCTCTTCAGATAGTTTTTCCCTGTGTCCTAGAAACTCCCTCAGTTACCCCCTTATTTCACTACCCTCTCTCCTTCTGTCCCCTTTAAAGCATGTATTGCTGTCTGAAAGTGTCTTAGTCAGCGATGGTTTCATGTTGTTATTACCTCTCACCTTCCTCTTTCTCTGCCCTATCCCAGGTTAGAAGACTCAGTAAAGCAGGGAACCCTTCACACTCATTCACTGCTGTGTCCCCAGCACTTTGAACAGAGTCTAGCCCATAGAAAGCATTCAATAAATATGCATTGAATGAATGAGAATGAGAGAATTCTGATGAAAATATAGCAAAATCAATGGATCAGGTTTACCTCATACATTATGTATTTTTATGTATGAGAAAAAAGAGAGATTTATGACTACTGGGCTATATTAAGAAAAATAAAAAATAACTTCAGTATACTGAACAAAAGACACACAGAGACTACTAATTAAGTAAATTATAAAATTAAGACTGATATAAAGGCTACTGTAATTTCATACTTTAAAACATATTTATCCTTACCATACAAAATTGTATAACAAAAAGGAAGAATCCACCATTATTTCAAAAAGCAAAGTAAAATGATGCATAATAAGAAAAATACACATACACAAAACTATCACTGAGTCATGAAGGCATTTCATTTTGTTAGAGTTAGAAATTAAAAAAAAGAATTTATCCTTTAGCATTTTTTTCCTGAAAATCATTTAATATATAATCTTTATCAACCTCTCATTTGAGCATCTACAAGTCAATCTTTTAAATAATATGCAATGAAAAAATGTTTTGGTTTATCTTGCAAGTTTTGTAGAATGGGCACCAGACAATTTTATGCGTTTGTTTAAAAGCTTTGACTAGAGCCAGTGGAACTGTAGCAGCTATATACAATGTCAGAGGGATAGTAGATTGGGGGAAGGGGGATATCACTTCATGAGGGGTGTAAATGTCTTACATTGATTGCACACCTGAAACTAATAAAAAAATATAACAAATTTTTAAAAAAGCATTCAATAGATGGGTGCATGGGCAAAGTCATCCATATTTCATTTCAGTTTATTTCTTGTTTGGCAACTTTGATTTTTGGATCAAGTTATGCTGGTTAATGGATTAAATAATTCCACAGTTGAGTGTAGTTTGTGCTTGTCAGCCAGGTAGGAGTAACTCAGTGGACCTACTTTATGCTTTCTTTGGTGCGGATTCAAACTGCACTAATTAGGGCACTCATTCTTGGCATCTCTTACTTATCTACCCTTCCATACCCCCAAAAAATGTTTTAATTTACATGTCATTTATGTGATTTTTTTTTTCTTCCCAAACATCTCTCTATCAAGTTCAGGTTTACAGGTTTAATAACTGAGTAAGCTAGAGTGGGAGACCAAATCATACTTGTCAACTTGAGAACAGGCTTTTTTTTTTTTTTCCTCCTAGTCAAGCCAGTCATTTCACTGTGTAATGAATAGGTGTTGCTTTCTTATAGGCTGCTACTAATAATTACAGCTAATATTAGATAACAGTCATGTGGCAGTCACGGGGCTAAGTTTTCTCTAAGAACTGATATATTCAATTCTTCAAACAGATGTACCAGTTCATTAGAGTTATTACCATTCCCACTTTATGAATAAGAGAATTAAAATTTAGAATGGCTAACTGAATTGTCCAAGAAGAAGCAGCCAATAAGTAGTGGACTGAAGACAGGGAGCATTTTAGAAATTTGCATTAGCTCCAAATGGTAATCATCAAGACATGAATGAATTTGAGTTTGCAAGTGGATGAAAGTCAACAGCCCCACAATTTGTAGAAGGAACTCTAGTTGTTAAGACATTCATATATTCTTATTTGGTCAAAACATTTTAATTATTGCTTACATGTACTAATAATTGCAATTTAGATAACTATGAAGCAGAAACCAGAAGTTAATTTACAAATATACTTCTCTTTTCTTTGTTTGTATAGCCATAATCTTACACTGCTTACAGGGCTTGTACCCAGCACTTTCCTGAAACAGCACTCCTTAGAGTTAACTGTAACTCTCTTGTTCTATCTCATGTCCATTGCTAATCTTTTTCTCTTCAATGCTACTGTAGCATTTGATACAGACACTGTAAGACCCTGAATATCTTCCCTTTAGTCTGCCTTTCTCCTACCTTGATGAGAATCACTGACTTTTTTTATTCTGTCAACATTCTTTACTTTGCTTTTGCCCCAGAAAAGGAAGGAAAGAAAGAAGGAATGAATGAAGGAATGAATGAAGGAAGGACAGAAGGAAGAAAGAAAAGAGAAGGAAGGAAGGAAGGAAGGATAGAAGGAAGAAATAAAAGAAGGAAGGGAGGAAGGAAGGAAGGAAAGAAGGAAGGAAGGAAGGATAGAACGAAGGAAGGAAGGGAAGGAAGGAAGGAACTGCTTCTGGGTCTCTTTTCCTATCATTTTCCCACTTCTATGTTTTTCTCCTCTACTTATCTAAATCTTTCACAATTTAGCTGAAAACCCACCTCCAAAAATAAATCATTTACATTCCTCCAAGCTCTACGGCTTTCTACTTTCTCTAAACTTCTGATGCAACACCACATGTTTTAAAAACAAATTTGTGCTCTGATTCATTCACAGATCTTAATGACATTTTATTAATAGCCAAGACATGGAAGCAACCTAAGTGCCCAGCAATGCACAATTGGATAAAGAAGATGTGGTGCATAAATACGATGGAATATTACTTGGCCATAAAAAAGAATGAATGAAACCTTACTATTTGTGAATACATGGATGGACCTAGAGGCTATTATGTTAAGTAAAATAAATCAGACAGAGAAAGATAAATACCATATGATCTTACTTATACATGGAAATCTAAAAAGGAAAATAAATGAACAAACAAAACAGAAACAAACATAGATACAGAGAACAAACTTTGGTTGCCAGATGGGAGGGGTTTCGGGGGGCTGGGTGAAAAAGATGAAGTGATTGAGAAATATAAATTGGCAGTTACAAAATAGTCATAGGAATGTAAAGGATAGCATAGGGGATAATATTGTACTAACTATGTATAGTGCCATTGGTACTAGACTAATTGGGGGATCACTTTGTAAATTATATAAATGTCTAACCACTATGCTGTACACCTGAAACTAGTATAAAATAACATTGAATGTCAACTGTAATTAAAAAATTAAAAACCATATAACTGAGTATTATAGTATCTAAAACAATGAGAGACCAATTGATCCATTAAGTGATATACAGAGGGAGCCAAAAAAAAATGTATACACATTTTAAGAAAGGAAAAAAACTGTTAAAATTTTAATACTCAACATTGACTGACAACAAAAGATGAATACAAGTCAAATTTGACTTCTGCAATTACAAGAGGTGCTCACAGTGGTTACCATCAGCGTCCAGACACTTCTGATTATGGCGAACTACTGCTTGAGCAACGTT
>NW_017731726.1:1169187-1193336 GCF_001890085.2 Hipposideros armiger
AAATATATATGTGTGTGTGTATGTATATATATATATATATATATATATATATATATATATATATATGCATAAAACTCTGAGCAAATGTATGCATGCTAGACTTAAAAGACAATTTTCTGGATTTGTTTTATACTATTATTCAATGTCTTAATAAGGAAGAAAAAAATGAGAAAAGAGGTTTAGGAAGGTGGTAATGTGACATTTATGAGTCCCATGTCATAAAGTCTCGGGGGGTGTCAACTTCAAATATAAAATGGTCAGTTATTTTACTGGCAAAATAAGTTTATTTGTGAATAGCAGAGAATTGCAATTTGGGACAAGCAAGCTATGGCGAGCCATAGGCAACTCCTAAGAGACAAAGAGAAGGTTAGCTTTTATTAGGTTTTAGGAGGAAATTGGGGAGGATTGTTTAGAACAAAAATTCTTTGGAGAAGAGTTCTAAGCTGAGCTGTGAAAGTTTCTTCTTGGCTGCAATCAGTGGTTAGTATGTTTTTGCTGGGAAGAGAGGGATTTTCTTTTCTTTCATGAAAAGCAAGAGATGAAATTCCTATGAGAAAAAAAGTCCTCCCTTGTCAAAATAATTCCTATCTTTCTTCTTCCTGTTGGTTATGTAAGATGCAAGGAGTGGTACTAGTGTGAGAACTCCCCCATCAGGGCTTTCTGACTCCATTTTAAATGAGATTTCCTTTATTTATTTTCACAGGAGGAACTGCATGGATTGGGTAGAAATAAGGTTAGTGACAGGCTAATGTTTCAACATGCCCAATCTAGAATGATCATTATGCAAGGATGATGATAAAATGACGCATTGTGTTAGAAGGATGGAACTTGAAATGACATAAGAAAATGTCTATTCCAGCTCTTTATATTCTAGATGTGATGGCTGAAGAGTAAAGACATATATAACTTGCTCAGTGTCAACATAGTTCTTATGAGTTCTTGAGTGTCCTGATTGATTTTATTTTTTACATTTGACATTATCGCTATCAGAATTTCTTATATCTGTATTTTATATATGTGTTTGATATACATGGAAAGCTTTAAACAATTATTTTTTGAAATGTCACCTACTTTGGAAATCGTCTACCTTTATGTCAAACTGTATATGTTTGTACATCTGAATATGTCATTCAAACATTCTTTAGCTTAGAAGGAAAGCCAGTTCCACCCCTTCAATTTTTTTTCAATGGCATATGATTTTAGGATCACCAGATCTCCCTGTCGAAAAGCGCATGCATGTCTTGTTTTACATGCCGATCCTTACTGAAGACAGGTGCTCATTTTAAATAGAGCTGCTTTAATTGAAATGTCAACGAGATCTATACACCTGCACTTCCAAGTTTTCTTGCGAGGCTTGTTATAAAAGTTTCTGCTTTCATTTTCACTTTTCTGGGCTTTCTTTCTCTACAGAGCATATGATTCAATAATCATATTCCATTTATTCCCTCATTCATTTTGAATATGATGTTTATGCTCAATTTGTCTTAAAGTAAGTATAAACTGCTTTCAAATTTAGCCTTTAAGACTTCTGGATGGGAAGGGCTAGCCAAGTGGCTCAGTTGGTTAAGAGCTCTCTCAAGAGTCTGAGCTTGGATGGAAGCAGCTAAGAGTGAAAAATTTTTTCACCCTCCATTATTGGGTTTGGTGAGGGAGTTAATGGTGAGTGACCTTTGCTGGAAGAGGCAGATGAAGACATGGTGAAGAAGAAGTCATTAAAAGATGAAAGAGAACATAAGAGAGGCTTAGTGATCTTAGAGTATGCCCATGTGTGGAAAACTACAGAAGTTGAGGTTTTATTAGGAAGCCGGGTTACTACAGAAAGGCAGAGAGCAGAAGGCAGAGGAGAGTGAAGATGCAGAAAGCAGTCTTCTGTGATGTCAGGCCAGCCAAGGCCAGGCCTTTGCAGCCCATGTTCATTTATACTTCCTCCCCCAGGGCCCGTAATCTAGACGGGAAGGTGTGAATGACCCAAGTAGGTAAAGACAGAGATAACCGAATAAAATGTTGGGGGGGGGTGGGCACAAGTGTGGGGTGGGGTGCAAGAGAGAATGGTTAGATGGAGATAGGTAAATATATAAATACATGGAGAAAGATGCATAAGTACAAAATAGATACAGAGATAGATATAGCATTCGTCACCAAAGCATTGGAAATACATATATCCTATCACAGACACTTATAATACCCAGTGTGGTACATTAGACTCAGTTTAAATTAAATAGCCTACGCAAAGATGTCTCGACAACCACACGCGTTATACAAGTGATAGCTGTCATTTATTGTTATTAATATATTAACATAAATTTTAAATTTTACACCCATCCCATCGTAGGAAATGTCGAGGACTAAGGCATGGGTTATTCTAATATCTGATGTAGGAGTATTTTCTTTTCTAAAGCTTGGAAGGGGAAATTGAAGAGGAGATAGAGAAAAAAAGAGAAAGAGAGAGGTGAGAATATGTGGCTGAACTATATTTTCCTGGATTGCCTTTGAAAAATGAAAGGAGCTCATGTGAAATATGTCTACTATTTCTGTCTATATAATCTGTATCAGACAAGATGAGTTGTCCCTCAATTTGATGTCAGCAAGGATATATGGGGGCTCATCATTAAGAAAACAAATCATTTGCTACTTAAGGTCCTAACAAGTCTGTGAACGTCTGAAGTCTGCAGTCCCCCTGCCAAGCGACATGCCGGCGGGAGTCCCGCTGTGTATTCAGTTTGTTCACAGCCTGCCTCCTGGGGCAGGGAAGTCGGAAGATGCCCTTCAGCCCAAATTCTAGGCTTTCGTTTACCTCAGTGGCATTGTTTCTGTTAGGTTTGCCAAATTTGGGATGTAAGTTTCTCATCTTTTAACTGACTAAAAATAAAAGTTAAGGTGATTATTCAGGCGCTGTCTTAAAAGACACTATCTTTTGCCCTTTGAAATATTTAAAATATTATTAAATTGTTATATGTTCAGATTCTAGTCCTCAAAGGAGTGGGGGAGGGGCGCACATAAGCCCCCAGCACAGGGGAACACAGAGCAAGCCCCGCATAGAGCAGGTTTTATTATTGCATACTCATTAAAGAATATTGGAAAGTACAACATAAAAAAATAAGCCATTATCCAACATAAGATAATATTTCCAGAACAGAATTATATTTAAACATTGAGTTCTATAGATTCAAAAGCTGGGAGGTTTGAGTTGAGTTATTGAGGTAATTGTTTCAGCGTCTTGTTGGACTAGCATGAATCCCCATCTTTTCTGTTTAATAATTGATGCGTCAATCACCCCAGAGATGAGAATATTACAATATATCTTCATCACATAGCAAGCCATACATGTTTTATAAACCATATCCCCCTTTTGTCTTGACACATTTACCTTTTTATCCCAGACTTAGATCATACCTGAATATACAAAACAAAATCTAAACCAGCTATTAATAATTAGAACAAAAATAAATTTTTGTTCTAATAATTTGTTCAACAAACGCGTATTGAGGGCTAACTCCCTATGGCAGAGACAGCAGGTAGAAAGATGCTAAAACAGTCTCCATACTTCTAGGGGCTCTAGTGGATGAGAATGATACATCATTAACTTTGTATAGTGATGGCTTTCTAGTACTCTGAGAAATGCCTGTAGTTTAATGCGAGTTTTGAACCGAGGGTGATATTTGAGGTTTTTATTTTTTCCATTCATATGTGGATGCTGAAGTACTTTAGGAAGAAAAATGAACTAAAGACCCTAAAGTCAGAGAATTCATGGTACATAGAGGGGAGATGAATGAGCCAGAGAGGCTGTCTGGGGTTGTGCATTCAACTCAAGGAGAAAGTGGCTCGAGGTGAGAGTGGGCAGACAGCTTAACAAACTTCAGGGTATCTGTTGTGTAAGAGGATGGACTTAATCTGATTAGGAAAGAAATTCATCAAAGGCATGGATAGGTAGGTTGGTAGGTAGGTAGATAGATAGATAGATAGATAGATAGATAGATAGATAGATAGATAGTTAGATGCATACATACATAGTTACATAGATAGTTAGATACATAGATAGCTACATAATCTACTTCAGTGTGTGTGTGTGTGTGTGTGTGTGTGTGTGTGTATTTAGTCCCATATTTTTTCTGTTTTTAATGAAAATCACATCATTACTTTCTGGATTAGTCTAACAGCTTCCTAACTAGTTTCTTTGTGTTCCAAGATCTTTTCACTCCCACCAGTCAAGATACTTCTAAAATATCTATCTAAAATATCTATCATCTATCTATCTGTCTATATATCTATCTATCTATCATCTATCTATCTATCTATCATCTATATCTATCTATATCTGAAGTTAGAAGTCACAGGAGTTGGTGATCAGTTGAAAATGAATGTAGTAAGAGTTGTTGAGAATGACTTCAGTATTTGTAGCTTAGTGATGAGATAAATGATGCCATTCGCAATCAAGATGGGAAGACAGGACAACTGGGAGAATGACGGAAAATACTGTTTTGGACTGATTTTGACAAAACATGTCCATTAACCAAGAGGTGATATCCAACAGGCAATCAATAAATATAGATCTGAAGCTCAAGAAAAAAAGAGCAGAGTTGAAACCTGATTGTGGATATGTGAATCAAAGAGTATTTTAATTGGAATTACATAATTGCTAAAAACCTCAATCACAGTTTTCAGTGATATGATTTCATGCCTTAGCGCATAATATTATAAATTCCTTATAAATAATTGTAAAAATGCATTTCACAGATTTTGTTTATGTTGACCTGAATGAACGCACATATAATGGGTGAGAGTAGAATGATATATTAATGATTACAACTATATTAGTACTGTTTTCAAAATAGCATCCTAGAGTCAGTGGTCACATAAATAAAAGTAAATTATGACCATTGAAATAAACCTGAGAATTTCACAAAGTTGATGTGGCCTTTGATTATATGTGTAGAAACTTTCCTTCTTTAGTGCATATTAGTCTTAAAGGATATAATTCAGCTCCATGATCGGTGTATAAGAGATGGAACAGCAAGTGGAAAATACAGCTTCTCTCAAGTAAGTTTTTATGAAGTAGAGGACAAACTATAATTACACTGTTACTTATAATAACAGGTACAAGAAAAAAGAATGTCCTAAGAGATACGTAATTTAATTGGTAAGATTCACAGAGAAAAGGCACAGAAACCTCACTTCTTACCCCAAGGTTAAATATGTTTGTTACAGTAACACTTTGATATTTCAGTGCCATGATTATTAAAGGTTGCCCATGTTTTTAATAAATTATTTTGTAGTAAAAAATGAATAATAATTTTAAAATATATTTATCATTTGGTATTCCATGGGAAAGCTAATCACCATTTTGTTTGGTTTTTAGTGAGGTTTTTTTGTTTTTGTTTTTTTTAGTAACATTTGCAAATTAGCAGTATCACTTTAAACAAGGGCTCCTTTCCTGAATAAGGAGTGAAAAAATGTGACTGAAAGAAACTTCAAAATATCACTTAAAACTCTAACAGCCTCTCATTTTAAAAGGGCATTGAGAATTACCTCAAGTCACTGAAAAACCTTGTTACCGTTTGATATGCAAAACACTTGAAGAAATTTATTTTAGCTAATTAATTTTTCCATTTGCTACATAGTTGTGAGCACACTGAATCAATACACTTTTTAATAATGTGAAACATATTTTATGAAATATTAAAATGATGAAGTGTTTCTCAGACATTTGTGTTACACAAAAGGGGATGAAGTAAAGGGTAGGCTGCCGCAAATGAAACATGTTAATTCTAACAATTTTGCCAGTGGCCTCAGTTTCTAACTGAGGCTCGAAAAACAGCAAGAGATCAATTAGTATACTCACTTGACATTCTGCTTGAAAATAGTAATGACATAAAGGGGTAGCCTAGTGAAAGGAAAGTGGAGATCGGGGAAGTGTAATGTCTATTACATGGTAAGGGCTCCGGGTTTTGCCTTAAATCAGCTAAAATGCCCTGCAAAAATGCAAAGTGAAACAGTCAGAACTGTCTGTTGATTTATAACACCAAGTGATCAGACCATGAATCTTAGCTGTCTTTTTAAATGAAATGCCATGCTTTGGAAAGATGTCAAATGTCTGTTACAAGGGTAGCAGGCCTTCATGATGGTTTATTAAAAACACAAACAAACAAGCATAAAAGATCAATCATATGGGTGAGGTGGGTGTCCATGTCACTGAAGAAATATAAATCTGATTTGTACGATAGCTTGTACATCTTCAGAAATATAAGTGAATCCTTTTACCTTCATAACATTTATACATTCCATGTAGACATTACTGAGAAATGAAAGTAGAATTACATTCATTAGTCATTTTTCTTTTTTTTTTTTTTACCTTTTTATTTTCAATGAAGATAAAAACCTGTAAAATTGCACTCCTGTTGTCCAAATAAGCTGAGTTTCAGAACAAATCCAAGATGATAACTACTCTCAAGCCTAAGGAACATTAAGCAGACCTATGGAAGGTATTCGCATTGAATGCGTGCACGTTTCTACTTTCTCTCTGAAAAGCAGGGTGTCATTAGAACTAAGCTGAGAATCGATAATCATAGAAGCGGTGGAGAAACAGTCTGTTGAGGAGAAAAAATTTCTCTTCTACCGTCCTAGGTTCTCCTGGCTGCTCTAAGAATTAAATTTGTGTACCATCCTGAGCTGGAGAGAAAAGGGTAGGGTCAGGGACATCAAAGGAGAGGGAAGCCATTTTTAGGAAGATAGCAAAACCAGTGTTTGGTAAACATGTTTGTCATGCCATGGAGAGTCAATGAGGTACAGAAAGGACTTCAAACAAAAAGGCCTTGCTAAGTTACCCCCAGTCTCCTGCACCCCGACTCTTATTCTTTGTAGTTATGGGTAATAGTTCTCTTCCCAGCCAGGCCCCCTGTCTAAATCCTTTTAGGCATAAAAGGGGGAGGTGAAAGCTCTTCCTGAGTCTTTTGGGGCCTCAGTTGTCTTCAGTTCAAAATAATCTACCTGCCGAAGGGCTTGTTCTGAACCCCGACAAGTAAGTCCTCAATTACAGTTCTTTCTCCGTAGTCATATTTCATTTCATTCTTTGTTCTAAGTTGCTTTCTAAGTGGTATTTTTCTTTTAAGCGTTATGTGTTCGGCTTTAGCATATAAGTTTTGTAGGCAGTTGCACTCCTAGGCTTATAGGGAAGAATGTGACCTGGTTGCTGACATTTGGGCAGCTTTCCTGTAGAGAAAATATAAGTACTAAAGGGACTACTTCATTAAGGTTTCACTGTCATATTGAAAGACAGCCCCCTCCCCCTCGCCCATCTTGAATAATCTGAAAGGAATATGACTTCCTGTTAAGTTGTGGACTCCATTATAGGCTTTTCTAATAATAATCATAAGGAGAAAAAAGCCTCAAGAAATCTGTTCATTTTCATACTACGTGGGCTGATAAATTGCTATGATGGAATCATGCTGGTGCAGGGCTGAAGTTCACGAGGTACTCATTTCCTTTCATACGTTTTTTGAAAATCCCTCTCTTACTCCCATATCCCTGGACAAATAATAATACATTTTCCAGGTAATTAAAACTTTCTCCAGTTCACTGGTACAGAGAGAAACCACTAAATCAGTTGGATTAGAAATATTTCAACAGGGGACAGAAATCACCCTCTTTAGGTGTTGTCTCCATTTTAATTGTGCCACACCATCTTGAAATGGCCTCAGTTTTCAGAATTGCTCCTTTGAGGATCCCGTGGAGAAGGAAGACAAACTATATGACACTCTGAAATTAACTGAGCTTTTGGAATTCCTCCTTGCAGTATATGGCAGAGAAAAATGAGAGCTGGAATGTACCTTTGTTTATTTAACCACTTTCTTATTGTAGATATTTTTATAGTTTCCACTTTTTAGTTATAAATAATAATTTCAAAGAACGCCTTTGCATCTATAACTCCTTTGCAGTGTCTATGAGAGATTGTGATAGATTCATAAGATAAGTGTCTTTTTTGAAGATTTTCACATATCCGCCACTTCATCGGTTATTAATGAAATCTGTTAAATAGCCATTGCCATTATTTTCCAATTTTATATAGTGCATAAGATTAGCAGATTTTCTAAAAAGCCTTTTTATAATCTACATAGTGAATACTTTAAAAATAGATGTTATTGAACCAAATAAACACTCTAAGTATTGAGTGAACAACTGTACAGTTTTTCCGCTTTGAAGATGGAACCCCTCATGTATCATTCATACACTAAACTGACTAAGCTGGTGTCTACACTGCCAGAACAATCTGTCAGCTCAGAGAAAACAGTCAGAACAGTTATTTGGTGTCAGGTAGGAATGGATTTTCTCTTTTCAACAGGTTTTGTTGATGTCGTAGCTTAGGCTAGAAAGTACATTTATTCCAGAAATATTACCGTTTCTGAGAAACTGTAACATTCCCCTGGTCTGGAAGACAGATAAAGCCATATTAGGAATGATGAAGAGAAAATGAACATTGGGATTAAACAGAGCAAAAGAGACCTAGTCACTTTTTTTTTTTAGCATGTCATTTATGAACTTAGATTTCTTAGACACATTGTGTATAGACCACCAGATCCTCACATAAAATGGAGCACTAACATATGTAGAAATGAAATATGGGAAATTGTGGTGTTTTGCAATATCCCTAAGGTTCTTTTAAACGTGCCCTGATACACAACACCTTAAATAATAACCTTTACATTAATTAAATATTGCTTAATAACTTAAGATGTAGCTAATTATATGGAGTGGGTGGTTCATATGTGTTTTGAGTTTTCTACTCAGTGCAAAAATGTCAACATCTTTTCTGAATCATTAGGATGCTCTCCATTTAGCCCTTTTTATAAAAAACACTGAACCATTTTTTTCCTTCAAGTTACATTGCCTCTGGGGGAAAATGACTCTAATGCTGTCTCTATCCAAAGCTGAAGTAGCCATAGGTTAGGATCAAATTATCAGACAATTGTGGAAATTTAATCTTTAAAGGCAAGAAAAAGTGATACTCTGTGGGAGTTCTGTGTCTGCTCCGTAATTGTTGGTAATTCTTCAGCATAAATGACTCTGGGGCCCTGATAGGCTAATGAAATCATATGTATATATGATTGATGCATGCTGGGAAAAGCAGGGGGTTATGCGTAAGAAATCTGTGTGTTAAAAATAGAGATTTGTAAATGTCTATGGTTTAGCACATTTGTATGTGTTACTTTTAACTGTGGCCTGAAAGTATAGCCTAGTATTTACCTAAAAAATTTGGAGGTTCAACATTTTTTCTCATCCTGCCTTCCTTTCCCATCATGCTTTACTGAGAAGACAAGGGGCTTCTGGTAATGGTGAGTGAGCAAAGAACATGGTGATCAAAGGAGGAATTGAGAGATAGCTGGGAGCTAGAGGTCAAAGGCCATAATATGGGTGAATTCAACTTTACAATTAATGATGTATGGTCTACAATTCACTATTTAAATTTTTGCAACAAGAATTAGCTAGAACCCAAGCATCCATCCATAAACATCCACACATTGAAATACTCCGCAGCTACTTAAAAAAAAGGAAATTGATTTTGTTGTATTGATTTTAAAATATCTCAGAATAGGTTAAATTTTAAAGCAGAGCAGAGTAATGTATCTAGTATGCTACCTTTTATGTAATAAATAGGGAAATGTGAATATGAGAGAGGGGGGGAGAGAGAGTGTAAAGCAGTCAGGAGGTACATATATTATGAGGTGAGGATGGGTTGGTGGGTATGAAGAGTGAGGACAACAGAAATCTGTGTAAGAGCAAGAATTTTTATTCTGTAATTTATTAAATCATTTTGCTTTTCTAAATGATTCTGGATAGATTACTATTCAAAATAATAAAATTCACTTTAAAAAAGAGAAGCCTTACACCATCTTTAAAAATTATATTATCCACCTCAAAACAAATAATAACTTGCCTAAAAAGAGCGTTACACAGATGATATTCTGTGGGGGGTTTTTTCCCCAGAACTAGAGATTGAGGTGTCTTGGACATCTTACAAATTTTTACTGAGAAATTCCAATAAACTGTGGAAGGAAGAATTATTATAAATAATTTGAATTTTTAGAGCTTTAATCATTATCTATGTTTTTTCCCACCCTTCTCTCCAAAGGCCACATATAATATGTACTTACATTTGTATAAAATATATAATGGCTTAGTAGAGGTGAATTGAATAGTAAATCAGAAGAAGTTTTCATACTATCTTTACCACTGTCATGTAAGTATCTTTAGATAATTAGGTAATTCATTAAAATTTCTGAGCCTTCATTTCTTTGTAAAATGAGGATAGGCCAGCTGAGTGGTGCGTTGGTTAAGAGTTGGCTTGGGACATCCCTAAGCAGCAGGGTCCCAGTTCTGATCCCACATGCAGGCCAGTGATGCTGCGCCCTCTACAGCTAAGATGGTGAACAACAGCTCAAACTGGAGCTGGGCTGCTGTGAGTTACCGGGTGATGGCGTAGGCTGCAGTGGGGCTGCAGTGGGGCTGGCAGGCAGCTGGTGTGCGCTTTCGTGAGCTGCTCTGAGCTGCGTTGTGTGGCCGTCCAATGGCCGGTGAGCGACTGCCTCACCCGGGAAGAGCACAATGATAATACCAACATGGGTCAGTGAAGCGACTTCCTCCACAACTAGACTGAAGAACAAAAGGACAGCAACTTGTCTGTTCCCCTTCTCCGATTCCCCAATGCTGTTCCCCTCCCCCAACTCCCCAATAAAATCTTAAAAAAATAAAATAAAATAAAATAAGGATGATTATTTCTTCATCACAGTTAGTCTTTATTAAGGACTTAATCCTTTAATATTCAAAAACCTTTTACAAATCTTAAAGTATTATGTAAATGGAAATTGACGATATTATGGTTGCTTTGTTATACAACTGGATGGTAGTTGTGCTTCAGTCAACAAAGTCTATATATTGACCGACTATGTGCATCCCTGTATATAGTACTGTTTATTGTCTTGCTTTAAAATACTCTTGCATGTCATTTTCTCTCCCTCTAGAAAATACTTTCTCATCCTTTAATACAAACAAGTTTCCTTCTATTTCCTGATTAAATATTATCTAGTCGAGAAACTCTTTCCTAATATTGTCTTTTGATATTTGGCCATTCATTTGTATAATTAATCAGTAGATATTTATGACCATTTACAATGTTGTAGAATTCTTAAGAGATGTTCGGGCAACACAGAGAACAACCCCACCTCATTCTTCTTACTTCATTGCAACCATGTCATAGCACTGTATTTTTACAGAGGTTTTGCGCTGTTGACTGAAACTATGCATACAACAGAACAATGGTGCAGATACTTCCTTTACTTATATTTAATTAAAGTCTTTGTAATATTTTTGCATTTAAAATCCTTAAGCATTCAAAACATTTCCAAGAGTAACTTTAGAGATATGGCTCAAGAAGAATTAAAGTATATTCTAATTTCTTTACCCTGTTCCAAAGCTTGGAAACATTTCTTTTCTGAGTGATGTAGACATTCAACCAAAGCACATGATCTTGCATGAAAAACAGTACTTTCCTAAAAAAAGAAAAATGTGTATGAAGAAAAATTGCTATATATTTTTTTGAATACAGACCAGGAAAGAATTCGTACTAGGAGATACCAAAACAGTAGAAGATTTATAAACACTCTGACTTAATTATATTAATAAGAACTTGAAAGAAAGACTAATACATAGCTGACTATATGTGTATGTTTTATAATTTATGTTATCTGTGCATTCTTATGAGGAAGATATAGGACCAGGTGACTCAAGCCATCACCATCAAGCTTGGAGCAAAACCCACTGCATTCTTAACAACAGTGGCAACTTGTTACATAAGTTCTTTTTTTTTTCCTTTTACAAACAATAATTTTCCATCTTTATTGAGGAATGATTGATATAACATTGTGTAAGTTGAAGGTATAGAACCCATTGATTTGATACATTTAATTGTTGCAAAATGATCACTATCATAGCATTAACACCTCCATCATATCACATAACTACTACTACTTTTTTGTGTGAGAACATTTAAAATCTACTATCCTAATAACTTTTCAGCATATAATACAGTATTAATAGTGATAATCACCATGCTGTACATTAAATCCCCAGAACTTACTCATCTTATAACTGGAAGTTTGTATCCTTTTACCAACATTTCTCCATTTGTCCCACCCTGGCAACCACCGTTATACTCTCTATTTCTATGAGTTCAGCTTTTCAGATTCCCCATGTAAATAATATTATGCAGTATTTGTCTTTGATATAATAGCTGGTCGAATCAGGTTCATTTAATGATCTCTACAATTTTGCATGGTGCAGTGAATCTGTTTCCCACATATACATGATCTCATATCAGTAAGTTTTTCTCTTTTTGATAGAAAACCACTGGAGATGGTTCTAGGCACTCCCAATTCCACTGCTATGGCTAGTTTCTGTAATAGTTTCTGAAAAGCATTCTCCACAGAGTACACTGTCTAAAGGAGAAAAAAATTAAAAAAAAAAGAGAAGTAATGACTTAACCTGAGATGGGTCTGAAATGAAATGATTTTTGCTGGTGAATAGTGGTTTGTTCATTGAATAATCATTGACATTCCACCCAGGCAGATTGATTTGTAAATCCCTGGGGTGAAATCAACCCCAGGGTTTTCTATGGTATTTTTTTTTCTGTAGCTTACCTCTGAGATAAGCAGGAAAAAAATTCATGAGAGACAGAAGCATCAGTGGAATAATCATTCTCTCACAGGCATATTTCAAAGTATCAGTCCACGAATCACAGCATCATCTCTTATGTAGAGGACAATTCCATTCCCAGTTATACTTGGCAAAACTGATGCTTGGAGCAAAGAGGGAGATAGAGGCTTAGGTGAGTCAGGATAACATTTGAATCAGAACCCAAGGGTTCAGAGTGCAGTGTGATGTCTGCTTAGGATGTCAGAGCCTTGTCTAGGCCTTCACTGTAGGAAGCCTCAGTGCAGTAGTGTGCCTCAGGCTTTTCTCATGGATTTTGAGGGTTCAGTATTTGAGTAGGGGGGACAGGTCAGAGAGCCAGGTATTACCCTCAAACATGCCTGGGTTAAGTGTCTATTGTCACTGAGGAACAGGAATACCTAGAAGCAGTGAGTAATATCTTGACGAGCATAAGAAAGGCAAAATAATGCAACTATTGGAAAGTTAGAGCCTGCTAGCAGAAACACATTATAGGAATGGGGACAGTGAGCTTGGGAAACACAATGATCCTTTGCTAGAACTGTACTTCTGATGAGTCAGCAGCACTCTCTCTGTAATTTTATGTCTGTCTAATTTAGCTTAAAAGTTCACCAGATAGGATTATTTTACTGTCTCGTTTCTCATAACTCACAGCTTCCTGATAGAGATCAGAAAGTTCAACATTGTCCCTAATAAAAGATATGTGCCCTCATGTTTCTACAATTCTTTTAACCTTAGGAATCTTGATAATACTAGAAAACACTTATCAAATCAAATATATAGTAATAAAATTCTTATAGACCTTGAAATATGCAGGCTACCTCCTAGTAGACTGCTGCACTAATGCCCGTAACTCAGGAGAAGGATTTGATGAAATTGCAGGGAGAGTTAAGACAGTCAGAGGTAATTACTAACTTAAAGCTCAACAAATATCACATACTTTCCATGGTTGGATGGGTCAGTAGCAAAACTTTCAAGGTTATGAGTTGATCTGATCTTAATCACATGTTCTACTTGGCAGAATGAAGCTCCCTGGGACTATCAGTGAAGTGTGCATTGTATTATTTGAACTCCCAGCAAGGTAGGTACTGTGAAAGCTATTAAGAGGGGAATGACATGAGTCCTTTCTACTGGAGTTAGAGAGAGAGAGTGAGAAACAGAGGGCTGGGGGTAGGGGGGTGGGGGGTGAAGAGAGAGAGAGATGCGAGAGAGTGAGCACCAGAAAGAAAGGATTACTTCCAGTACTGAGGACTAAAGTCTCTCTTTGAATAAACCAGACATTCTGGAAAACTTAGAAACACACAGGAATGATGACTAATTGGTATGAGGGGAAGCTCTGAATTAGGATGGGCAACTGTCCATCAGACCCTCCCTGCACAGGCAGTTCCACATTTCTCTGCTGTCACTTCGCCCTCTGGGAATGGGCTATCAAAGGAGGAGCAGGGTTGAATTGGAAATACACTCAATATTTAGGAGCCTATGTATTTGGCATGATTAGATGGTTGGGTGTCATTTACTAAACAGGTACATCAATTGCCATTTATACTGTAACTGGCCACAGAGTGGATGTGGACAGAGGACATGCGTACCAGGGTTCTTACTGCTGTAACCAAGTCATTTTGTGCAGTAGCATCAGAAACCTCTGACCATCTACCAGGGAACCCATGGATGGGGAAGATGTCCTGTGGTTGATAAAAGTGAGAAATGTAGCAGGTAAAAGGTCTAGCTGGGAAAGAATCCTGTTAAAGCTTTGCGAACGTTCAGTTATTGAATTGCAAGGCTGGAGCCTTTTCTGTTCATCTTAGAATTTCCAGACGGCATGTACAATTAGAGATTATCCTGTCTCATTCAAACAATAGCACATTATTCCCCACTTAGATTATCTCCATTATTGTATGATGGCTCTTTGTGGCTCAGGTATTGATAGCTTTGAAAATCAAGGGTCTAACTCAGTTGATGAAATCATCACCATGCTTTTGAAATCCCTTCTCTGGCTCACCATCAAATTGTGGTTCCAATGTGTACTTTGGACTTCAATGATAAGATTCTTGGCTAAGGATTGGTGGCTTCTTTTTTTTTTTTCAGTTCTGGAGGAGATTTTTTTGGAACAGATTTCAAACATCACAATTAAGGATTATTCACTTTTAAAGCCTCTAAAAAGCCAATTGGAAAATGCCAGGGGAAAAAATATTCAGCTGATGTGTGCCAGGTTACTTAATAATAAACACACAATAGGAAGCACACCTGTTTCTTCCCAAATTTCTAATTATTTATGATTTGGGAAAATTGACAGGAAAACAGAATGTCCAGGCATTAGGACATCTGAAAGTTACTCTTTTTTGGACAACAAAACAAAACAAAACAAAAAGCTTTGGCTACCGTTGTTTTGATTAAATCTTATCTTGGTTATAGGAGAAGTCTAAATGATCCACACAGAATAAGAAGGCCTGTATTCTTGTCCAGGTCAGCCATTAGCTGGTTGTGCTGCACCTTGAGGCAAGTCATTCATTCATGTAAGTCAGGGGGCGAGACTCTGATCCCTGAGTACCTGGCAGTTCAGATAGTCCGTGATTTTCTCTAAAACTAGAATCCATTTGATGATTAATATTTTTTCTCATCTTTACAAATTCGACTTAAGTAAAAGGTCATGTAGCTGATCATGATCTAATAAAGAAAAGTACAGCATGCAAAAGATTAGTTTTACGTTCTGAGGGGCAACCTAGTCTGCATTTTCTGTCATCAAGCTGCATTCCTTCTAAAATCCCTATGGATGGCCAGGCCTCGGTAGGGACATAGTTTTGCTGTGAGGCAATAAAATACTTTATGATGGAGTGCCACTCCTAGTTCCTTCCAGGTACCAGCTGGGGAAGATCTAGAATGCAGTGCTAGGAATGGAGGAGAGGGACAGATGTAAGACATGCTTAGAAATAAATCAGCAAGCTTTGCCACTGTTGCTACATCTTAGCCTATGTCCAAACTCTCAGTCTTGTTTCCTTCCCACCTCTTATTCTCTAACCCTTGAACTTCTTCCCCATAACCTTGACACACGTGAAGTCCACCAGCCAGCTGTGCAAAATGAATCTCACATCTGGCCTCTCCTGGCTCTGCACTGCCGGCGTCCTGGGCCTGCCACCACCATCTCTTTCGACTGGAAAGCTGCAAAAGCATTCACAGTGGTCTTGTGTCTTCCGCTCTTGTCTGGACTCTAATTCATTTTGCACACAATGGCCAATGATCTTTTTAAAGTTTAAGTTAGAATATGTCACATTCCCATTTAAAACTCAAGGGTTTCTCCTTTGTGCTTGTGACAAACATGGCTTAATGGCTCTGTGACCCCTAATGGGCCACCACAGTTCCGCCTCTACCTTCCTTTTGCTTCTCTGGTTAGGTTTCGCCCACATTGTGAATAGCTGGTTTCTTCTGGCTTAGGCCAATGTCAGCTGAGATCTCCTGTCTTCAAATAAGCTCTTCCTGATCTTTTTATTTTAGATCCTCCTGTATTTTCTGTCTCAGCACCGTTTATGTGCTCTGTAACACTTACCACAACCCGTAGATAGCTTTCAGTTCATTCATATTTCTTTTTTATTTTCTTGATGAGAGGAGGGATCATGTTTGTCTATTCATTGTGGAATATTCTAATAAATATGTATTGAATGAATGAATACATAAATGAACAAAATGCATGTATCAGTGTAGTTACCTGCACCAAGCACTTCTAAGAATGAGATACAGGAAAATTTTGACAAGGGAAGGTGATCACAAAAATTCAGAAGCATGTAAGTTATTCAGAGGAGCAAATTGCAGGCAGTGGGGGCAGCATGAAAACACTGGGGCCCAGAGTGCTGTAGGAATGCTAACGAGGCAAATGGAAGGGAGCAATGAAACCAATATCAGGACATGTAAATTAGGTACCTAATCCCGCCAACATAGTTTTGCTTTTCTGGTGACCTTCCCATTTGTCATTCTTGTGCTGCTTCCTCTACCGGACTTTCCTTCCTTGCCTTATGTTTTTATTCAGCATGTGACGCTTGCCTTGCTTTTTTGCCTTCTCTCACCATGTGATGTCTGCAGGCTCCTTCTTTGTGGCTCAGCCTTATCGGAGCTCTTTTTGACTGGCCATTCACCACCCACGGCAGTGATGGGCAGACGATTGTTAATTCTTAAGCATTGTTTTTCCTCGTCTCACGTAGTGGTAAATGAAACCAAAATGTTTATTCAGCTTCTGATAAGTTGCTATTCAAACAACTTGTTATAGGAAGCATTATGTTCTTCCTCATTGATGTGAAAAGGAAAGCCGTATAATACTTTCAGAGGATGATTGTAACTGATGATGCTCTGGTAAGACAGTTCAATGCAATCAGTGGATTTGTAGATTAAGTGACTCCTTTAATCAGACATTAGAAAAAGGGAGCTTTATCTCATAGCGTATACCTGGATTGCACCCTCAAATGGAAGCCAGGTATTTTTCAATGTCCGTGGTTAAATTTAGAGGGATATGAATATGTGCAAATTTAAAGAAGCAAAGTTTAAAATCTAAAATGCTTAATTTCTTTTGTTTGGATTGTTAAATCCCATGACAAATTGGGTGTATGTGTCATGAATTTATTTTGCTATTTTATATATGCTCTGGCATTTCTATCTTAAAAATAATTCTTAAGAATCATTAAGTTGCATACTATACATCACACACACACACACACACACACACACACACACACACACACACACCATTGCACTGTAAGAGCTTTTTACTTTTCCATAGATGTTTTATTTGTGTATTTCTCTCCATGGGTGGCATCTGACTTCAGATCCAGTTTTATTGCCGGCCAGGGAAAGGTGAGCTCAGCAAAGCACTTTTGGAATTGTGTCTGCTGGCCGTGCTCAATCTCCTGTAGTCGGGAGTTCCTAGAAGCATGGCACTGGTTTATCCTGTTACTTCTCTCACTATCCCTGATGACCTCAGAGCCTTGTAGTTCTTCTCATATGTCAGCTTGCCTGGCATTTGTTCTACAAAGGAGGGATGAAACAGTAGCTAGTGACATTTGCTTTGTACTAAAGGAAGGAAGAGTAAGCATCTTGTTATCTGAGCTCAATCTTGTAATAGGTAGGTTTTCAGAAAGCGTCCTTGAATTCCTTCCTTAAATTTGGTTTTAAAACTAAATTTATATTTTGTTCTCAGTTTTATCATTTTCATCAAAAAAGAGAAGAAGAGCACTTGGCTTTGCAAGAGATATTTTTTTAAAAACCCAAAAACCTTGCTACAACATACATAACAACAAAAGGCTTAGCCTTTGTTGAATTAAAACTGTCAAATGCTCGTGAATTATCACTGAGTGTGATGACATCAAGGTGACTGGGAGCCTTCTCACAAAAAACAGGCAAATGGGGAGGTACCTCTAAAGAAATCATTTCCTAGAGATCAGGTGTCCACATTAAACCTAAGTGTGTGCGTGCGCGCCCGTGTGTGTGTGTGTGTGTGTGTGTGTGTATTTTAGAATTTTAATCGTAACATTCAAATTTCATCTTCTATTCTTGTAAACTTTTATTTTAAAAATAGATTCTTATTTTCCAGGCAGTTTATATATTTTTTAATACAGGAATTAACTTTCACATCTCTCTTTTATCTTCAGCAGCATGACAGAGCATCTGTCATTTATTGAGCATGCACAGTGTGACAGACACTTCAGATGCATTTGTTTAATACAACAGTTCTTTGGGGACTATATCAATATAACCACTTTACAGATTAGGACTTTACAGACTGGGCATTATAAAATTCCAAAGGTCCATGGAGATTCAAAATGGCAAAGCTGGGATTATCAACACAGACCTCAAATATTTTCTAGAAACTCACTAGAAATGTAAGAACTAACCTTCTCAGGAACATAGAAGGAATTACCTTCAGTTATAAACGGACTAAGGCAGAGCAAAGTTTAAATAGTACCTTTGTTAATTGAGCAAAGTTATGGAATAACTTACTATGGAATAAAAACAAATCAAGCCTAGGAATTTATTTCACTTTTCAGGCTGATAAAATTTATTTTAAGAAATCTAAATCACTAGTGCCTCAGAGAAACATCTTAGCAGAGATAAATATGGAACCAACCAACTGACCATTCAGCTTGGAAACAAGATTTGTGTTACTAAATTAACAGTTTTAACTTGTATTTTGTTTTTATTTATTACTAAATATACATTAAACGTTTCTTCTCAAAAGATGTTAAGAAATACAAACTTCACAGGAAGATAGGCAACTTTTCCTTGGGGTGGAGGAGCAGATCCACACCTACTGCTTAGTTTGGTCATTGTGAACACTAAGCCATGTCATAGTTATAATTGTAGCAAGGATTTAAAATGCTCATTTGGTGGCTTTTTCATGTACATGTAAGTTTAAACAATAGAAAACATATTTTTCTCAAGTTTGCATTTTGCCTTCAGTGTAGAAAGGAACAAAGAATTATGTTTTTAGGGTATGTCAGGAAATCTGTGGGAGATGTGACTACTAAGTACTAAAATCCAGACATTCCCACGTTGTGTCCCATGATGGATTATGATTTGAATGATACGGCCTAGCTGGGTCTACATGTGTTTTTGGAAGGAATTAGCTTGTTCAAAAGAGGTAAGGCATTAGCATCTCAGCATGGGAGCAGGTTGCCTGCTAAAAAAAATGTTTCAATAAGTCTTTTCTTCAACTAATATGTTTCACTGTGTAGAGGGAATATTTCCCAGCAGTAGTGACTCCATCCTGCTCTGCTTAATTGGAAACACCCTTGTCTAGCCTTCCAGAACTACACTAATGGGAAAATAAAACACCTTTCGGCCTGTAGAACATGGCGGTTTCATAAGCACATGAATGGGAATTTCTGAGAAGGATCAAATTGGTAGTCTTCCCTTCCTAGTAATAGAATCTTGTTTTCTTTAAGAAATCATTTTTTTATGAAACCCATAAATAATACCCCTAGTGAAAGCTATGGAAATAGTAAAAACAAAAGCATGATAGTATGCAATTCTATCATAGGCCTAATAATGAGGTGATTGTTGAATCTGTTATAAATCTGTGCAACCAAGTCCCGAATCAGTTAACAGGAAGGTTGGAGAAGGTCTTTACTTCTTTTAGGAACAGTTGGCTGTGATGCCCGTTTAAGTGGGCAAGGGAGCAGGAAGATGTGTTATGTATTGAATGCCGTGAACAGCAATAGCTTAAACTGTTTTCCTGAAAGAGAAGCACATCAAGTTCTTAGAATTTTGATTTAAGGAAAACACAGGATGCTATTAGATGTGATTATATGAAATGATGTCCTTTTCACAAATGGAAGTCATGCTTTGACTAACACTTCCTTGAAATTGTCCTTTGGAGAATAGGAGGGCAAAGCAGCTTAGAGCCCACCCCTGGGGCCAACTGTGATCAGACTGCGAAACTCAATTGTCCTGTGACTTCATGCAAATGGTGAAACTTCTAATTCTCAGTTTTCTCACCTATAAATAGGAACAATTCTGTATCTACTTTAGAATACACTTTAAAAAAAAGAAAGAAACTGCGTGTGAAGTGCTTAGCATAGGGACCGGCACATAGTAAGCATGCAGCAAGAGAAGGCTGTCGTCCTTGGGATGTGTAGCTTTATTACTATTTCATGGTGAACAGGATGATGGATGAAGGTCATGTCAGTGTCTGCTCCATACCAGGCTTCAGCCATGCTATTAAGCACACAGCAGAGCTTCAAGACATTCATTGTCACCAGGTAACTGGGAAATAGCACAGAAAGTTTAGATACATTTCATGCTGAGGGCTTAAATTTCTAAAATCACAATATTATAGAATATTATTAATTAGGCAACTTGTCATATTCTGCCTCATTTTTTATCTCATGTTTTCACTCCCTTGCCTTAATTAGAGAGAATGACTTTTTTACTTGTCTTTTCAACTAAGGCTTCCAAAAGAATAACAAACTTGTAAAGTAACACACATTCCAGACACTTTTCTGAAATCAGCAATGTTTTGTTCAGATGTTTCCCAAGATATGAAAAATCTACTAATTTAGGTTGGAATTATATTGCTTTGAGTATGATCATTTTGAGTCTCACTCTCCTAAAATGTCTAAGTATACAAATGAGAAAAAAATTGTTTCTTAATTTCTCGGAGAAGGAAAAACATCTACCAAAATCTACATATGTTTAGGAAAGATGAGCAAATAATTTATTGGATTAAGGACCGACAATTTTAAATGCAGCTTTTCAGTTTCCCTAAACAGCAAAAAAATTTTAGTGTGCTTTCATTTTGGGGATGATACCGATGCTAATGTTGATGATGATGATGATTGGCAAGAAAGCGATTATCAGGGATACGATCATTTCTAAAGGTCCCTGATTTAGAAAATGTTTGGGGGAAGAGTGGTATTAGTATTTTAATTTTTGCATGCACGGATGCTTTTTTTTTTTTTTGGTGGCTTAGACATTTTAGCTGCATGATTCATTTTTTGTCTTCAAAAATTAATTCTGGACAATTTGAAATTGAGAGTGACTTATTGCTCAATTTAAAATAAGTTATTTGAATTAAAATGCAGCCTCCCGTATGTGGCTCCGGTTGTCATCTTTTGCTGTATACCTCCCTCTCCCAGGCAGCATGATGGGACAATCTCCCAGTGCCCAGTGTACGAAATGTAAGTCTTCAGAGTGTCCAAACATCCAAAAAGCATGGTATTTTCAAAATAGATAGCCGTGTTCACCAGAATCCTGTTGACATTTAGAATAACAGATGGAAACGTAGAAAATGGAGCCGCACACACAGATACTGGGGTTCACTGATCAGCTCCACCAGAGTCAAAGGATTTGGGTTTTTATTGTTGTTTTCTTCCTCAATTTAGTTTTTATGGTCAGATTTAAAACTGGCTCTTTATTAATGTGTTCATTACTGATCTGTTATTAAAAGGAGAGGAGTGTGCTTTTTCTGTGATATTGTCTAGTCCATTTTTATTTTTGATACATGTTGGCGTATTAAAAAACTAACCCTATATTATTAATTTCAGACTGCGATAGTTGCATGATGACTTTAGTCTTTTTAAAAACAGCAATAGTAGCTCATTACTGCTTCAGAATTATAGAAAAGATCCCTCATATTTGACCAAAATTTCTGATTAACCTGAGTAAATTGTTACATTTGAACAAATTTAGGTAGAACATTGCAGTCTTTCTTGAGAAATGAAATGGTGCCTCTATAGATTTTTCATTAGCAGGATATGGGCTCATGAGTCCATAAATTCCCTGGAAAATGTGAATAGGATGCATTTTAATTAGAAATGTTTTGGCAGTAACATTTCAGTAGCATTTAAATTTCACAACTAATTATTAAGTTGCATATATATGCAAGCAAAAAGGAAATTATCATTCAGATTAATTTTAACATTGCTCTATAAAACAAGAAGTACTTTTTAAAAAAAGAAATATCAATAAGAAACAATTTTGAGTTAACTACAGTTTCTTTTTCAAGAAAAGATAGTGACCAGAGACTCTCTGTATTAGGGGAGCTGCTGAAACTACCCTGTCCTTTGTCCTTTTGGCTAAGTCTTTTTACCAAGGATTTCTGCAGTATGAAAATATTTACCACATAAGTACATATTTCTATGAAATATGTACATGAATCTATAATGAAACAGGAACACAGAGAATCATGTGTTTTTGTGGGTTTATCCCTTTTGGCCCTGCAAGGCTGTGTAGCATTGGTGAAATGGGTGGACCCATTTGAAAACTTCCAGGTGTAAGCATATGAATTCCAAAGTTAAATACCTAGGAATAATTTAAGGAATTCAGCCTTTTATAGAATCAAACTAAATATTAAGTTAAATCTATAAATATCTCTCAAATATTTAAAGGTGCACTAGAATGCAGTTGGAAATCTGTTGTGTAACATTTAAGAAAAACAGGAAAGCATTAATAAACCATGTCGCCATGGTATAAATGCCTGTATTATAGATCATTACAGTTTCCCATCTGGTCTGCCTAAACATATTTGAGATAAAGAAGACAGGTTTGTCATTATCCCTTTAAAAATGAGGAAACACCACTTCATCCCTGAGGGGAGGTTGAGAGACTGAACCAAGGACCCTAAGCTAATAGAGGCAGAGGCGCATATAAATAGAACTCAGATCTGATTTTAGTCTAGTTTAGTACCTTACATTGTAACAGGTCATGGCTTCTCTCTAAAAATTTAATCTGTTCTGAGCCTTTTCCAATTGTAATGTTTACAAAGCCTTCTTCCCTCTTATGACTTGAACATATAGATTTCAGATTCAATTTTTTTTCTTTTTTGGTTTCATAGATGATTAGAATTGAATGATCTATAAATCTCCTTGTCCAACTTTGTCATTTAATACATCATACCATTAAGGCCCTAGGAGTTTAAATGACTTGCTCAAAAGCATAGAGTTTCTAAGTGCCAGAGCTGGGATTCACACCCATATATATTGAATGCTCTTCAGATACTTTTCTATAGAACCCAAGAATATGAACCTTACTTTTAAAGGAATTTTCCGAATTATGTGGATGATCTATAAGAACAAAAATGTTTAAGGAAACAATGGGAAGCTTGTCTCAACTCAAAAAAACAGGGAGGGAGGGTGAAGGAAGACAGGAAGGAAGGCCTACCTGCCTCAGTAATTTTACTGTGACTGGGGAAAATGACATTGGTTGTATGTCACAGTGCAATTGACTCATAGCTAAGGATTTGTCTATATGCAGAAACAAAGGTGATTCTTTTTCTTTGTTCTTTTGTTATTATTTTATATGTGTATCTGTGTGTGTGTGTGTGTACATGTTTTGTTTTGTTTTTATCTTGGAAGCTCCACAACTGTGCTTAAGAAAAGAGAAAATGCCTTAAACTAGTTGTGAATGAGGTACTGTGTTAGTTCTTCATAAAGTGTAATGAAGACATTGGCTGTCTTAGAATATTCATAAACCTTAAGAAATTGTAATGAGTAGGTAATCTAATAATTTAGTTAACAAACAAATAAAACCTTTTAATAAACTGTGAGTGCTGATTGCATTGGAGTTAATCAAGGAAGAGAGCTCTGAAGGCAAGCTAAAATAACTCTTTCCAGAAGGACACAAAGACAGTGATGAAAGGGAAGTTGGATGAATAACTGTAGGAAAGTCACTCTGTCTCTCTAGGCCTCACTTCTTCAAATGAACATGAAAACATGGATGAAATAATCTGTAAGATTATGCCAAGTCCCCAAATTTGCATTTCTGTATTATAGAAGGAATACTTATATTGGAATCCATCTTCCCTCTCTCCATGCTGGTTCATACCTTTCCAGCTCAGCTCATCATTATGTCCAACCTGGAATAGTGCATTAGCCTCTTAATGGGTGTTTTAGTCTTGAGGAAGTATGTGTGTGTGTGTGTGTGTGTGTGTGTGTGTGTGTGTAGGGGCAGAGGGG